>NW_010336034.1:19524-20392 GCF_000700745.2 Antrostomus carolinensis
AAAAAAAAAAAAATAGTCCAAATGACAAGAAAGCCCAGTAAGTAAGGTCCCACAACTGGGAAGAGACCACTGGCATAAATATTTATACAGACTATATTTATAAATAACTGCTTTTAACTTTCTTTTTAGTTTTTGCAAAGCTGAAATAAAAAGAACATTACCCAAATACTCGAGTTCATATACTGTTAAGAAAAAAAATAACGCCTAGTGCTCCAGCAGGGGGATTGGACTAGATGATCTTTCTAACATTCTGTGATTCTGTGAAAGACCCATGGGATTCTTCAATACTTTTGAGACATTTATTTTTAAAACAATAAATATTTTGACAACAAGCTGCACGCTTTTCAATTTCATCAGGTCTTACGTGGACAGCAACTGACACCTACACTGAAGACGAAATAGCAAGCCTGAAAAAGGCAAGGAATTGTTAAAATATACATATATCGACTACATTTCATAGCTTTTATTTTAAATAATTCACAAAATTGAGAAAGTGAAAGCCAGATTAAATGTCTAATGAGAGGCAGGGACCACAAAACAGATCCTGTACTTTGCGGGACTTCCTGGGTATGGATTCATCTTACAAGTAAGAGAAGAAAACGCACTGCTGGAACACCAACCCACACGTCATACCAGCATCAGACAGGCAGAGAAGCCAACTCAAGGATCAAATGGCCAAACTCTGACTATGATGAGGCTGGAATTGCTTTTTTTCCAGATCACTGCTAGCAAGTACCGTGCCAGAGCAGTAACACGTAAATACACTTGGCAAGGCCAAAAAGGTTCACAGGTCACACAAACCTCACCCAGCAGCATTTACAATCGATATAATGAGGGGAAATAAACAGCAATTTTCTAACGACCCCAG
>NW_010336035.1:0-9090 GCF_000700745.2 Antrostomus carolinensis
CCAACCCCCACCAGTCTGTGATTCTGTAATCGGTAGGTTCTGGAAAGACTTTTTGCCTATTCACATAGAACCTGTTGTGAGCTTAGGGCTTGGATCACACAGGGAAATCTCTGGCCTCTGTTGTTCAGAAGATCGGATTCAGCGATGACAAATGTCCATTTTGGATTTAAAATCTGTGCAAGTGGTGATTAAAATTCTTTTGCTTTAGATGTGCTGGCTAGCTTGGCACCTGCATACTTGAAACAGACTTTTTAAGAAAGAGAAGGTTTCAAGCAGCGTTGGACTCATGCCAGAACGAAGTGAGTAAGCTCCTACCTAGAAATATGCAGAAACATCTGCACAGATGGTTTAGTATTAAAATATGGACATCTTGAGTTTGAAAATGATATGACCCAGGATATACAAGTTAACAATACTCTTCTGGATTCATTGCAGATTCATTTAGAAGTGTAAGGCAGTTAATTTTGTCAGTAAAGAGCAAGTATTACCCGTTAGGTAAATGTCTTTTCCATGCTGCAGAGCTCACTTCCCCTGGGCTTACTGTCCTTCACGCACTAACACATTTCTGTGCAGCGCGTTGTATTCGCAGTACACGTCAAATTAGCTCTACACTCAAATAAACCTCTTAACTGCTCTATTCTGCATTGTGCAAACAGATAGTCACATAGAATACAGTGCTTTGTATTGTTTATTGAAGCAGCCAGAACAACTCCAGTCCAGATGTTAGCTAGACTGTGGCTGACAGGACTGCTTTAGGGAGAAGAGGGCCTTTGTGGCCTTGGCCTCCCATGGAAGGAGGTGGCTGGAGTGCTGCACTGCGCTGATGAGGTGTCCAGAAGTGGCTGTGTCCCCTCTGAATCACAGAATTGTAGTGGTTGGAAAAGACCTTTAAAATCACTGAGTCCAGCCATAAACCCAACACTACCAATTCTACCACTAAACCACGTCCCTCAGCACCTCATCTACCCGTGTTTTAAATCCCCACAGGGAAGGTGACCCCACCACCTCCCTGGGCAGCCTGTTCCAATGCTTGACTGCCCGTTGGGTGAAGAAATTTTTCCCAATATCCAATCTAAACCTCCCCTGGCACAACTGGAGGCCATTTCCTCTTGTTCTGTCCCTTGTTCCTTGGTTGAACAGACCCACCCCCACCTCTCTCCACCCTCCTTTCAGGGAGTTGTAGAGACTGAGAAGGTCTCCCCTCAGCCTCCTTTTCTCCAGGCTCAACAACCCCAGTTCCCTCTGCCAGTCCTCACAGGACTTGTTCTCCAGGCCCTTCACCAGCTTTGTTGCCCTTCTCTGGACACACTCCAGCACCTCCTGTAGTGAGGGGCCCAAAACTGAACCCAGCATTCAAATGTACTCAAATGTAGAGCCCAAAGCAGCAGCATGGCCACACATCATCTGGGAACCAAAGAAATCTGCGTAGGGTTGATGTTGCATGTCAGCATGCTGTCTCATCACAAACCCTGTGTACACAGGTAACTGTGCAGTCCCTCAGCCTGGCCCATGGAGCAAAGACCTGTGCTGTATACAAATGTTTGGCATTCCTCCCTGGAGAGTCTGTTGATCCTTTTTTTTGGGGGGGGGGGGATGATGAAAGCCAGCCAGGTTGTCAGGTGGTTCTGCTGTTCTCTAATTCCAGAGCACACTTCCTGAGGAGATCTGGCACTGTTGGCTCAAGCTTCTGATTAACTCTGTCCTGGAAGGACCTTCAGCATGTGCTTACACTGCTGCATCTGCCTGTCCTGGAGGGGACAGTATTCACTCTTCCAGAAGTGTTACCACACAATGTTATCTGAGAAACTGGTGTCAGCCTTTTATTTAAAATAGGAAATAAATGCCAAGAGTATGAATAGAAGAGACTCAACAGAAGGAAATAAAATTCCTATTTTTATCCTCAGTCTTAGGGACTTCATAACTTTTACATTTCCAGGCTGAGATAGCTTAGCTTAATCTATTCCTATATATTAATTTCTCCTTTTTAAAGACACACCAAAATCACAGCACCTTTTTTTAACCACAGCATACGTATATGCATGGATTTACATACTTCTACAATTAAAGAACACGAGATTTTTATGCAAAAGTTGTTGTGAAAAATTGTGTAGATGAAATGAAATGGGCTATAAAGTTGCAAGTTTGGCATTGTGAGGCTGGTCTAAAAGTTCTGATGAGCTTGAACATTTATTAAAACTGTTTGTGAAGGGTACTGTGATGTGCATTAATGATTTATCTTAGCTGGGAAATTTCCGAGCTAAGAAAAGCACATCTGCATGCGTGTGAAGCTGTGTAACTTGGCTGCGTGCTGCAAAGCACACAAAGAACATACAGGTTTAAGAGGCAGTGTCATGTTTTCAGAGGGTGTACGGGTCATTGACTTCAGAGGTGCTAAATCTACGACTCTGCTCTTCTGCTCTTCTCAGTGATGCTCTTCTCTGCATCTGCTCTTCTCAGTGATGCCCAATGGTAGGACAAGGGGCAATGGGTGTGAGCTGGAACACAGGAGGTTCTGCTTAAACTTGAGAAGAAACTTCTTTCCAGTGAGGGTGCCAGAGCCCTGGGACAGGCTGCCCAGGGAGGGTGTGGAGTCTCCTTCTCTGGAGACATTCAAGACCCGCCTGGACACCTTCCTGTGTGATCTCATTTAGGTTCCTGCTCTGGCAGGGGGATTGGACTGGATGATCTTTCGAGGTCCCTTCCAATCCCCAACATTCTGTGATTCTGTGATTCTGTGACTAGGTAATGAATGTGAGATCGGGAATCTCCAAACTGTGTTGTCATTCCAGCCAACAGGATCTTCTTATTCTCATTACATTCTTTTTATAGATTTTGTTATATTAAATAGATGGAGAATGAAATAAAAACTGCTATGTGCAAACTCTGGGAAACAGTGTTTATTTTTGAAATATTCATTTTACCTTTTTCTATCAAATGTATACTCAGTGATGGGTCAGAGAGCACACATCACCAATAATCCATTCCAGAACCATGAGTTTAAAGAAGAAGCAAGATTAATGTATTTTCCAGATGCAGTGCTCTAGAAGAGAAAGTGGCAAGGGGTTGTCTGCTGGTTATTTAACAGTTTGACTGGATGATCTGAGGGGTCTTTTCCAACCTTAATGATTCTGTGATCTGCAAACATGAGTAAAGAATGCATCTGTTTTAAACACCAGGTCTTTGCACAGGTGTGAATCTGAATTGTATGTCCTTATATAGCTTCTTAACAATGGGGTAAAAAAAAGAAGAATAAGCCATCTAACTGCTATTGGAAAAATGTGATTCAATTAAAATAATAATCCAGTTAAATGAAAAGGCCTCTGTGTATGGAATTACTCCAAAATGTAATCTGTAGAACAATGCGTGCTATTGAAACGTAGTTGGGAAAAAAAAACCCCACAAAAAAAACCAAAAAACAAAAAAGAACTGTTCAAAGGGTTCTTTTGTAACACAGACTCATGATTTTAGTAGTTCCCAGCTCACAAGATGTACAGGGAGAGGAGGGAGGGAGGGAGGAAGGAATGAGAAAAGAAAATTTCCCCACACACACCAGCTCCACAGGTGCTATAGCAGTAGCGAGGTTCCCGAGGTCCTCGAGCACCTGTCCTGCGAAGAGCCAGAGGAGAGGCGTGAAGAACAGAAAAGTAGATGCCATTGCCAAGGTCCAGCCCATCCCCATTCATTATGTATTTTATTAATTTTACTGTCTTTTAAAAAAATTAAGTGATCCTTGCTAGATACCACAGTCTGACAGCAGTCAGCCTGAGTTTTTAGAGCTCTTGTGTTGTAATAGGATGGTGACCGTGTGCAGGGCAGCACACGCTGTAGCGTCTGAACCTGGTTGGTTTTGTTCAGACTCTGCCAAGACTGAGTTCAAGTTCCACCGTGTGCAATGGGATAAGTTTATGTGCATTACATGTGCACTTAAATACTGCAAAAATAAGCTTAGCAGTGTGACTAATGTGTGCAACAAGGGAGACTGTCTGCCTTGAGTGTGCGAACAGAGAGGCTGTTTTCATTGTGCCTGGTTAAGGTTGGTTTTTCTAGAATTTCTGGAGGTTGTATGTTCCTAGATCCCAGGATAATTGAAAGAGACATGAGGAGGTCAGCTAGTCTAACCTTTTGCTTAAAGTAGGATTAGCTGTGAGGTCAGAGCAGGTGACTTAGGGCTTTACCCCAGTCTGGTTTTGAAAACCTCCAAAGTTGGAGACTCTCTGGGCAACTGTTCCGTTGCTTGTCCCCATGGTGAAAAAGTTATTTCTGCTGTCTAGTCTGAATCTTTCTTGTTTCAGCTAACATCTGTTATCTCTCATCCTCCCACGAGGCACCACTGTGAAGAGTCTGGCTCTGTCTCCTTGGTGGGTTCTTTGCAGGTATTGGGAGGCTGATACAAGGTCCTCTAAATCTTCATGATGAACAAGCCCAGTTCCCTCAGCCTCTCCCTTGCAGGGCAAGAGCTCCAGTCCCCTGACCATCTTGGTGGCACTGTGCTGAGCTTGCTCAAGGTTATTGATGTCTGGTTTGTACTGGGAGTCCAAAACTGGATGCAGTTTTCTGCAGGTGGTCTCACGAGCAGTTCAGGGGATAATCACTTCCCACCACCTACTGGCTACGCTGCTCAACACAGCCCAGGATGTCCCCGGCCGCCTTTGCTGCCAGAGCACACTGCTGGCTCATGCTCATCAGCCTTTAAGCATTTTTTTGGTACTTTCTTTGTCATGATGATGTTCCAATATATAAATTTACAAATATCAATGTACATCCCTTTCAAGTTGTCTTTTTGTGAGGTTCAAAGGCAGAAATTTTTTTGAAAGCCAGGAATTTGACAGTGTAATTTTTAGTTAGTTAGTTTGTTTGTTTGTTTGAGGAAACCACATTAAATCTTTAGGTTTGGATCATTTAAAATGATACCAGCACAATTTGATAGCTTTTCATTCATGGTTTAAAGCAGCAAGAGGAAATTCCATCTCAAATGTGTATTTCAAGCCCAGATATCACTATCGTGATAATTTTACTTGAATTTCCCTCAGCACCATTTACAGTTTGCCCAGTAGCTTGTGGTTAAACCAGAGCATACATTTTAGAAAGACAGTTGGTTTTGTTTAAGTCCTTGGCATTGCTTTTAATACTGATATTGAAGGTACTCGACAGCTTTGGGATATGATAAACGATCAGCTTATAGACTAGAGTGGACTGAAACTATTAAATATGACACATAGGGAATTTTTAAAATCAACTTGCACCTAAAAGTGCTGAGTGCCTTCAGCAGAACTTCTAGATATTTCCATTCCACCTGTGATCTTCAGTCACTCATTCCCCTCCGCAGTTACACTGAGTGTTATTTGTTGTTTGTGGAAACACAGATTTATGTTGGTGTTTTACTGGCAGACTATCAGAAATGCATTGCAAATGTTTTTTTCTTTTGGTTCCTACCTTCCAGAGCACATATATATGTAAGTGATTTTTTCTTTAGAGACCTGTTGCCTAAAGAAAGCAGCGCCCTCTGGCTTTTTGTTTCTTCTATTGACTGAATATTTGATACAGTAAATTAAAAAATTTCCAATATACCCATTTTACTAGCACTGTGTTGCTGTAGCTTCACTTCATTAGGTGCTTATGCTTGCAATTATTTCCTGTTGTTGGTTTTTCTTCTTTTATTTGCTGAGTGACTTTTGTATTCTTATTAAATCTTGATGCACTACTTGTGACTTAGAATGTAATCATCAGGGAATTAAACCTCAAGTCATTAATAGAACATAAAATAAAGAAAAAAATCTATCAGGAATATCATAATATCAGTTACATAACCCACAAATATAAAAACCCGTTATTTGTTGTAATTCATTGGTATCTTCTTTTGTTGTAAGCTTTGTAAGGAGCTTAGATGGCAGGTGAGTTTAGGATAACAGCCCTATTAAGATGCATATTTTACTTCTTAAACCTTTGTCTGCTGGGTGGGTTTCTGCCATTTGCTGAACTGCACTGCAAACATCTCTGTTGAATGCTCGCGTTACTCATATGAAGGAGCTGAGCATCAGTCCAGTGTTACAAACTGAAATACTGAAGTATGGAGGCAATGAACCAGAACTGATAATGTTTAAAATTGGGAATAGTTAGATGGGTTTTAGATCCAAAAATGTGATTTTTAAAACCCCTGTCTAGCTGGAGATTAAAATCAATAGTTGTTCTTCTACCTAAAGTCAAGAACTGCTTGCACTGAACATCTTAATGCTGAAGGCGTACTGAAATCTAAAGGTTGGTTAATTCATCTCCCTCAGGGCTCTGAGGATGGATCTCTGCTACCCAATGGCTTTAAACTGGACGAGGGGAGACTGAGATGAGATGTGAGGGTGAAATTCTTTGGTGTGAGGGTGGTGAGACAGTGTCCCAGGTTGGCCAGAGAAGCTGTGGCTGCTCCTCCCTGGAAGTGTTCTCGGCCAGGCTGGATGAGGCTTTGAGCAACCTGGTCTAGTGGAAGGTGTCCCTGCTGCTGGCAGGGGGGTTGGGACTGGATGAGCTTTAAGGTCCCTTCCAACCCAAACCAGTCTGGAATTCTGTGATCCCTCTAGAGCGCAGGGGTAAGAAGCTACTTCACTTTAAAACATGGTTCTTAGAGGAGGCAAGATGGTAGTTCTAGATACAAATTTGGAGTTATGCCCAGAAGCGGGATGTGCAAGTTCTAAGCTCAGCATGGAGCTGCTCAGTGGGTGCTTTGGGGATCATAGGGAAAGTCAATCCAAAATCACATTTTCCCTGATCTAGCAAATTTTTTCCAGACGTGTTGGCATGACTTCAGCATGAGAGGCGCTGAGCACCCCAACCAGCATAGTTACAGTCTTTGGGGTGCAGGTCTGAACCTCTCTTATTGGGAAAGGAACTGAGCATAGCTAAGTATTCTAAGTACTTGAAGTATCGAAGCTAGTACTTGAAGTAAACCACTACAGTTTAAAAGGGAAACACCATTGCTTCTTTATTTTAGAATAAAGAATTTCACCCATCTCTGTGGGAAGGAAAAAAGTCATTGTGGTGTCTAGGCTTTGCCTAGGATCTGAAAGGAAATTGAGTGACTTCTTACACCGCCTGAGGACAGAAGGAGGAAAGATTGCTAGTTCAAAACATTTGCAAGCCAGGCATACTCATGAAAGTAGTAGAGCCCTAAGAGGAAATCCAGCATGATGGCTACTTTGGATCCCATTTTGATAGGCGTACCAACTAGGTACCAAACACAGAATCCCCAGATTTTCTTTGAGATCAGGTGCTTCAGGATGAAATGTAGCAGAATGTAAGTTCTGTACGGGATCTGGTTCCTAAGGGACCTCCAAGTGACTAAAACATGGGCTACGCCCATGCTAGGAACAGGATCCAGGTGTCCTCATCTGCAGGCCTGTGCTCTTGCTCACTGCCAGCTCCATGGTTCCAGGGAAGGCTGCTTTTAAGGCTTGGATGCAGGCAGAATTTAATCTTTTGGGCTTAGAACTGTCTCTGTTGTAGGACTGTATGTGAATCACTGCTGCAGTGCAGCTGATTGCGAGGAGGTCTAACTGCGAAGCCCTAAATCTACCAGTCAGTGTGATGGATTGTAAAAGGGTTACAATAAAAGGGGAAGTCATTAGGCCCTGCTGAGGATTTCCTTCCTGAGCACCACCAAATCATTTTTCTGACTTCCTAAGTAGGCAGGAGTGAGAGATTAATTTATCTTTCTCTCTGGCATTGCTTTTCTGCAGGATTGATGTACAAACAAGAGGTAATCAATGACTGAGAGACAGGAAACATTCTAATGCTGGGGCCAGGGCAACTGTGGTTTGGATGGTTTGGATATTGCTGCATGCTGCATTTCTAAGGACTTTTTTTTTTAATTTCAAAAGAGTAATGTCAGTGTGTAAGAATGATGGATGCTTATGCTACCAAGTGAGCAATCTCGTAACCTTTATAAGGGCATTGCTACTAGAGACTCAAAGTACAGAACGGGAATTTTGAAATGGTTAAAAAAGAGCACTTCGACCAAGTAGGGGTCTCTGGATGAAGACAGAAATAACCACCTTCACATTTTTAGGAAAAGAAAACATAGATTCTCAGCCTAGCTTAGAAATGCCACAGTTTTTCATATCTGCGGCCTATGAAGATTAATCAGGAGGATGAGAAGTAAATCTGTACCTGGACTCCTTTGTCGAGCTGCACCACGCACTAGTCATTGTGTTCTAATGCTCGAGTTTATAGTATGGTGCAAATATTTACATATCATCAATAATTATGGTTAATCACTTTCTTGGTCAGTAACATTGTAAATTTGCGCAGCAAATGCTTCTGCAATGGTGCTGGCTCTAATGGAAGTCTGAACATACACCTTCTGATACCTTCTGAGCTACCTGACAGAAAAATGACAAAATATGAGAAATCCCATGCTCCAGTGTACTTAATTGCTGCTGGTCCATCACTTACCTACCTAAAAATGTGTTATTCTAAAACCTAGCAAACCTAGCACAAGGGTGAAAAGCAAGTGTTTAAAATGGGTGCTGTTTTCCAAACAAATTGACTGGAAATATTGTATGAAAACTAAGGATTCAAATTTACCCCCGTTTGAGGGATGCCAGTTTCTGAGTGCATGTGTGTTCCAAATAATTCTTGTCTTAATGCATAAAAAAGACCAGAATTCAACTTCCAGAAAGCTTCAGCTTTGAAATCTTTGTGTCAGATCCATTTGCAGTATCCAAGCCCACATGATTTAGACACCAAAATGGACTTTAATGTCCTTGTTCAAAAAAGCAATAAATTTTTAAGTGTTCTTAACTGTTTTTCATAGTCAAATACATTTTTTTATTTTGGTGGAGGATTAGAAGCAGCTAGATAATAGGATAAAATATGAGAGGTATGTGTATGAGCTGGCATGTGAAGAGATCCAGCTTATTCTGTTCTTCCAGAACAAGGTCATTAGGAAACTGAGTGAGATATTTACATCTATTTTCATTGAGAGAAACTTGAGAGAGGTGGGACTAACGTGCTCTCAAAGTGGCTTCCCAGGAAATGAACATTCTTGGGTAACCTTAGGGCAAGGTCTGAGGAGGAGTTCATAGAATCACAGAATCCCAGACT
>NW_010336036.1:0-8036 GCF_000700745.2 Antrostomus carolinensis
CAAGCCCGAGTGCCCCCTCTGCAAGAGGAGGGTGAGCTCCATCTTGCACTCGGTGCGGGCAGACGACGACTTTGAGGAGCACGTCATCCCACCACCTGCAGCACCATCAGTCGTCACCCGCCTGGCAGGAGGCGCCCCCGGACACCCAGCCGCCCACAGCCTCCGCCAGCCTGCAGCGCCCCAGCCACCAGCCGCAGGGCCGCAGCCCGTGGCTCCAGTGGGCGGCTTCTACGCTTACGTCTGGGCCTCCCTCTTCCGCCTCTACCCCTCTGTCCTCCGTCCCGTGCTGCCCTGGCTGCGTCAGGAGCTGGGGCAGCTCTTGGAGGATGCCCAGGGAGCGGCAGCAGCAGCAGCGCAGAGCCTCGTCATATCCAGCCTGAGCTACTTTGGGCTGGATCAGGAGGCTCTGATCCAGCTGCTGCGCGCCACCCTGGGCAGGCGCACGAGGAGCTTTGTCCACCAGCTCATTGACACCATCGTGCGCCGGTGCAGCGGGGAGGCCCGACGCCGGATGGGCCTTGAGGACGCCGGTGCTGCCGGGGGACGGGAAGGCAGCCCCGAGGCTGCTGCCGGGGGACGGGAAGGCAGCCCTGAGGCTGCTCCCGGCCCCGCTGCCTCCCGAGGGGGGTCTCCTGCCCCCAGCCCAGCCCTTCAGGGGGGTCCTGGCAGCCCCCGCAACGCCCCCGTTCCCACCACACACGGGGAGCGAGAAGAGCGGCAGGAGAACCCAGAGGAGCCTTTGCCCGGGCCCTCCACTCCCAGCCCGGGCGCACAACGCTCTCTCCGGAGGCCCAGGCGAGCCCCGAAGAGGAAGGCCGCTAGCCCTGAGCACCCCTCCCAGCCCCGCAAGAAGCGATGACGCTGGGAGGGCGCCTCAGGGGCTGGACACACCATGGCTGGGCTGGCAGCTGGGGCTCACGTGAGCCCCCAGGAGATCCCATCCCTCTCAATCAAACTCTTCTTAGGAAAGAAATCAAGGCGCGCAAAGTGCAGGAAAAGTCTCGGTGTCACTAACAATGCAGGTGGCGTTGCCATCCCCGCCCGTGCTGCTTTCTCCCCCAAATTTTCCTCCTGCTACAGCCACCGTTTCCTCGTGTGTCCACTGGGCCCTACCACCTCCTCTGCCCAGAAGCCTTGTCAACTTGTATTGGGTTTGTGTGGCAAGGTTTTGGCAGCAGGGGGTGGAGCATAGGGGTGGCTTCTGTGAGCAGCTGCCAGAAGTTTCCCCCATGTCCCACACAGCCAATGCCAGCCGGCTCCCAGACAGACCCGCCGCTGGCCAAGGCCGAGCCCACCAGTGACGCCTCTGTGAGAACATCATTAAGAAAAAAAAGAGGGAAGAGAGGAAAAAAAGCTGCACACTTTGCAGCCAGGAGAGGAGTGAGAAGATGTGAGAGAAACAACTGCAGACACCAAGGTCAAGGAAGAAGGAGGGGGAGGAGGTGCTCCAGGCACCAGAGCAGAGATTCCCCTGCAGCCTGTGGTGAAGACCAGGGTGAGGCAGGCTGTCCCCCTGCAGCCCATGGAGGTCCATGGTGGAGCAGATGTCCACCTGTAGCGAACTCATTACAGAGCCTGTGCTCTGCTACTAGCAGCGATTGTGCCGCCATGCCGGGCTGCAGGAGTCAAGGGACAGGCTGCACCTACTGTGGGTCATGTTCCTCTGCAGTGCAGAGGAACGGGAGCAAGAGATGGGAGGAGGCTCAGGTCCATGGAGGAGCAGAGGCACAAGCCTCCTTGCTTGGCTTCCCCTGGCAAAAGGTGGCGATGCCTTGCACCAGACGTTTCCTCAGGGGTGCTGCATTTTCCACAGAGCTCTTGTCCTCTGCAAACATCCCCACCTGCTGAGATACGGGGCTGTTAGAAGTGCTTCAGTGAGGTGTGCATGGAGCCCTGGTGTGGATGCTCTTTGCAGCACACAGGGAGCCAGCACTCTGGGTCGGGGCAGAGCAAGGCTTTCCTAATGCGTGTCAGCCTGTAGATTGCAATGCCATCAGGCCGCTTGGTCTTCTCATCTCTGCTGTCTTTCCAAATGTGCGAGTGGGATGAAATCCGCAGTTTCCTTCTCTTTGCTTTTGAAAACCAATGTCTGCAGCCATAAACGATATGCTGGTGGGCTTTTTGTGACCTGGCAGTGAAAAAGCCGTACAGTTCAGAGCCAGCAAGGAGACCAGCAGGTTCTCAGTTGTGGTCTAGGTTTCATAAACCATTCTAAGAACAGAAAAGATGAAAGATGACAGAAAAATTTCCTCAGCTTTACTATTAATATTAAAGGAGGGTGGGATATTAATTGTGATGGTTTCTACTTGCTCTCATGAGGATCTCCTTGGCATCATTGGTATGACTTGCTAACATGCACTCAGTTCTTGCCTATTTGACTTTGACCTCTTACTCCACGTTACCTCTGAATATACTGCATGTTTCTTCTGCAGACACCAGGTACTATTCCCACGTTCTGCTGCCCCTGCAGGTACCTTTTGCCCAGCTCCAGGCCTGTATCTCTGCTGCTCTATCTAGCTTTGGGGTTGAGGATACTGAAAAATTCATAGAATCATAGAATGGTTTGGATTGGAAGGGACCTGTAAAGTTCAGTAGTCCAACCCCCTTGTAGTTAGCATGGACATCTTCAACTAGATCAGGTTGCTCAGACCTACATCCAACCTGACCTTGTAAATTTCCAGGTCTGGGGCTTCTGCCACCTCTCTGGGCAACCTGTTCCACTGTTTCACTGCCCTCCTTCTCCATCCTTCTCCACAGGGCTGCTCTCAATTCCTTCATCCCCTACCCTGTATTGATTCTGGGGTTGCCACAACCCAGGTTCAGGACCTTTCACTTGGCCTTGTTGAACCTTATGGACTTCACAAAGGCCCACTTCTCGAGTTCATGAAGGTCCCTCTGGATGGCGTCTCATCCCTGAGGCATTGCACAGGCATCACTCAGCTTGGTGTCACCAGTAAACTTGCTGAGGGTGCACTTGATGCCACTGTCTTTGTCACTGATGAAGATATTAGACTGTACTGTTCCCAGTAGATACCCCTGAGGGACACCATTCGTCACCAGTCTCCATTGGACATTGAGCCATTGACCACTTCTCTCTGGATGAGACCATCCAACTAATTTCTCATCTATTTGCACGTACAGATATTTCATACCCACAACGTGAAATGTATCAATTCTTGATGCCATTTAGAGTGTGCCGTCTAACTGTGCCATATGTATCAGTTTGAAGGAGGCAAAAAAATCAAACGTGTCATTGACTCCATATGGAAATAGTTCTATTCAGAAAAGGGCTGATCTAAACTGCCAGGGAACACTGCGCAGAGGTTCAATTCTAACTGATAACCCTTGAGTTAAGATGTTTATAACAAGATCTCAACAAAAGATTATTTATATACTGAAAAATTATCCAGGCAGTTTAGCTTTCAGCATTTAAGTAAACACTACAAAGAACTGAAGTGTTTCAGAATCTATATTGTCCTGGTTTTTAGCTGAAATAGAGCTGGGTTTCTTTTTCAGTAGCTAGAATTGTGCTGTGTTTTGTGTTCAGCCTGGGACTCGCTGTGAGAGAGACATTGATAACGTACCAATGTTTACATTTTTGTCACTGGAAGTGAAGGACTTTGTGTTCTGTTAGTTCATAAGCACAAGATTTAAGGGGGGTGAAGAATATTTAAATTAATAAACTTAATTGACAGTTAGATATGCCAGTGGGATGTTCCATATCATATCATGTCACATCCAGTATATTAGAGAGGGTCTCTTCCTCTTTTAGTTCTCTCTGACTTTTCACTTGGGCTCTCGTTGTTCTGGGATTGTGGTTTCGGTTCGGGATTGTCGCTCCTCCACGGAGGAGCATTCACTATCACATATACCCAGTAAAGCTCTTAGTCCATCTGTGACCAACAGGTGAGCTAGCCAATCTTTTCGGAACAGGACTAATATAAACCCAATATAACCAATTTCCTGCCCCTCACCAAGAATTTTAAAAGTTGAAAATTCAGTGGCTGTTAAATTAATTGTTCAGAAAATTCATTCTTGCTGTAGGTAAAACTTCCCCTGCAATAAAGCTTTTAAGTTTTCCAAGTTACTGCAAGCCATTACGTTTCAATCACTGGATCCTTGATATGTTGCATATTATAAAAACGCTCATTCTTCAAGAGCATAATTCATGCTGAGGACTGCTAATAGGCAGCTGCAGCAAATTGCTAAGCACTTGCTTTTGCAGTGTTGTATCATGTTTGCAGGTCAGTGTAACAGGCTGCTCAGAACAAAAATCCCACAGTACACAAAGATAGGACTACGCAGAGCAAAGGCTTTAATTCCCACCCATAGTCAGAACACCTGCCATATCACTGTCCAACTGTCCCTCACAGCCTTGCTGACCTGCTAAGATGCTTTGAGGGAGTATTTGCACTCTTGAGAGTAACAAAAAAAATGTTTATGATTGCTTCGTCTGACATTTAGGTATTTCCTAGTTTATCACCAAGAAACACCTTCCAGATGCTCTCCTGAGCCCTGAGAATATGTGGATGTGTAGCATGTGCAAAGTGTATTTTAAGAGCTTCCGCCACCATTTACTTTCAGACTCTCAGGACCAGTTCAAAGTAAAGTGAGCACAGTACACTTGTTACACACTAAGAGAACAGCACTCAAATATCCAAAAGCATTAACTGCACTTCATTTAAAACATGTAAGAAACCAGTCAGGTGTACTCCAATTTCAAACCTAGCTGAAAATTTCTTCAGTGATTTGCGCAAGCTGATGTTAACTGCCTGTCCTTCAGTACTGACAAAGCAGTATGCTGCTTCTGAAGTTCATGATGAATCACAGCAATAGCCTGAGAAGCTTTAGGCATCAGAAGTTTTTGGCTTTTTAGTATTTTCTCTTCAAAGCACCTGAAAAGCCTCTAAACCTTTGCAGTGACTACAGCAATTCCCCAAACTTTCATAAGTTTCTTATGATCACTTTTTTAAAGCCAAGTTTGAAAGCCAGCTGAGCAGCCCAGTGACACACCATGAGAGCATACAAATTCATCACGCGTTAATCCTCGATTCATACGTACCCCCAAATGATTTACAGTTTGTTGTTTACTCCCTGCAGTTAACTCAGGTCTTTTAGTGCATCAGCTTTCCAGACCAACCTCCCCAGAGTGTTCGGACAACTTCTGTCTCAACTACAGCAGATCTCCAATCCCTCCATCTCTGTCAGTGTGAGTGCTCTGGACTTGGGAGTTCCTTTTTGCCCAACAAACAATGACCCACTGAATAAGTAATATTTTTGCATGCCTTTCAGTGTCACAGAGCAGTGAAAAGTGGCAAAGACTGGGAATCCCTCTTTAACTACTGCCCCCCAGAACAGCAAGTAGAGCCACTGTTCAAGTTACTGCCTGTGAGATAAATTCTGACTCTCTGTGCCAGGGCACAACAAAACTCAGAGGCAAGCAGGGCAAGTCCATATTGCCAATATGCCATTTCTCTTGCAGGTGAGTTCTTCCAAGTAACAAATACAAGCCTCTAAATTCAGTGCAGCGATTAGCATCCTTTTCAAAGCACAAGTGCTATTAAATGAAAAGTCAATTAAAGGATTGTTTTTAATGAATGGCTCCAATATAGCATCTTGTGTGTGTAAATATATGTATTTTCAGGAATCCTACATTTCACTCAAGTAAAACATGGATAAAAGGTGACAGATTTTCTGGATAAGACCATTTATTTTAACAAATAGATGAGTCTTTACGATGAACTGGAGGCTGCAACAGCTGCTCTCTTGGGCTTCGGTGTGGTTCCCTCACGGAATCCATTCCTGCAAGTAGAAATATGGTTACCACTTTCTGAGAGGATGATTCTTGCTCTGGGTTATTTTCTAACAAGTAATGTTTTTAGATCAAGTTCAGCAGCTTTTTTCAGCTTATCTCAGTAACGAACTGAAATCACTATGAAGGTCATATTAAGAAACTTCTTACTACCAACTGTTTGGAATAACAAGTATGGTTTTCACTCTCTTCTGGTGAAGTAAACTTGACTTCACCAAACAAGAAGATTTAACTGAGTGAACACTGCAAGAGTGCATCAAACATAGCACACCTTCATGTTCCTACTAAGCAACTCAGCAAAAAATGTCATGTTTGTGAAGTGCAAGTTAACTTCTTACAGAAATCCTCTATGCCTCCAACTGGAGATTAGGACAGGTATGACAACTGAAGAGTCAACCCCAAGCTTGCTTTTGGATATGACGTTTCTACTTCAGCAACACTCGCTGGAAAGCAGGCTACAGCGGCACACTGTGAGGTATTTTCTGGCTGCTCTGCTGGGAAAGACTGCGCTCACCAAAACAAACAGATGAATGTATCCTACAACCACACCCAGGCCTGGGACTTAAAACACTCCTACCTTTCACTATTAAATCCAAACGGTATTTTTACATCATGACTCTTGAATTACTTGGTATATTTCATCCAGCTTTCTTTTGTATTAGGCCAGAAGCTACAGAGCTCAATTTCAGAACATGGAGGTCATACAAAATAAATTCTTCATGAGTTTAACAGTACAGTATGCCCACCATTACCTTGTAAGCACAACTCAAAGTTTTGTAACAAGTTTCAGAAACCTGTAAGTCAGAATCTGATGTTAGTTATAGCTACTTACTGCTAACTGAACTCCAGGTAAGAGAGTGACTACTGAAGTTATTCCAGTTCTGGACTTTTTTTTGTGGGCAAAAGCAGATTGGAATGCATTTCAAGACTTGTCTCTTAAAAAAACCCCACAGTTCAGTGGAACTGGCAATTCAACTGACTCACAGAGGTAATACTACACAAAGTGCATCTCTTTAAATGTGGGTATTTTATCTACACTTAATAGAAACATCAGAGCTTGTTATACACCCTATGTATTAACAGTGAGTGGAGTTTTTTTATCCTCAAAGGACTATGCAGCCAACTATATAAAGTATCATTTATTTCATTATATATTTAAGAGGTATCATACCACATTAAGTGAATTAAATAAATAAAAATGTTACCTTTGAGTGATTAATTTTATACCTAAGTGATATCTATGCAGGATTTCACACCACACTAGCTTGTAATAAAATGTTATACCTGAATCGACGGTAGACCTTTTTCAGGTGCCTCATGCGACCAGTACCAGTGGTGTTGCGTCTTTTAGCCTTTGCACTCCAGTTATCTAAAACATACAAGCTACTGTTACACACCTGCACCAAACAATTAATGTGCACACTACGTTTATATAGCCCCATTACTGAATCTGACAGAAGCAAAAAAGTAATTATAAATGAGGTCAATTTCTATGTAATCACTTTGCACGTTAGCTAAAATACAGTTAAATCAGCACTGATTTGAAGAAGTTCTAAACACCATGAAATGATACAGTATTCCTACTTGGATGGAAAAAAGCACTGAAGAAGACAGAGAAACACAAGTTTTCAGCTTAAATCAATCAGTTAAAAGTTTGTTACTTACACTTTCTCTTACGCTTAGCTGGGTAACCACATTTCCCACAGGTGGACTTCTGCAGATGGTATGCCTTGGACCCACATCGACGACACAAGGTGTGTGTCTTATTTCGGCGCTTACCAAATGACGATGTACCCTTCGTCTGAAAAAGATTTCAAGACATGGCATGTTGGAAATACTGCTAAAACTTGCAAGTCACCTAACTAAAAGATGAACACGCTCCTCTGAAAATGCACAAACTCCAATAAACACTTAAGAGGCACACTGAACTCTGAAACATCAGCTCAGTTTCGCTCACAGGTATCCTCCATTTTTTAAACGAATTTCCTTACGCTTCTCGTCGCCATTTCCCACCTCCCGCCCTGTGCTGAAAGAATTTGAAGCCACCGAGTGCTTATCTCCAGCTCCCTCTCATCCCCGCTGAACTCATGGCTGATAAATACCGAACCGCTCACTCCTGAAGAGAGGTCACTTGCTGCATGGAGACCAGCGGGGCACTCACCACAAGAGGCTTTGGCGATCGAACCCCCTCTCGCTACGCTATCCGCACGCTGCCCCATCCCCG
>NW_010336037.1:0-482 GCF_000700745.2 Antrostomus carolinensis
CTGACCAGCCCCGAGCTGGTGCCGTACGCGATCTCGATCCAGTTCCCGCTGTCACCTGCACACCAAACCCCACCAGTCACCACCAGAACCCTTCCCAGTTCAGCCCAGTCACCAACTGGGAGGGTTGGAGAAGCTCTGGAGAGGAAGGCGATGGGATGTCCCACTGGTTTTTGGGGTGAGGTAAACGCTGAGGGCGGTGACGGCGTCTTCGGTGGGGTCGCGGTAGAGTTCGGTCACCAGGAGATCGTTGTCCTTCATGCGCAGAGGGAACTTCTGGACGTCTGGGGGAGGGGACAACAGCCAGGGTGGTGACAACCATGGTGGTGACACCAACAATGACACCAATGGTGGTGACATCAATGATGACACCAATGGTGGTGACACCAACAATGACACCAATGATGACACCAATGGTGGTGACACCAACAATGACACCAATGATGACACCAACGATGACATCAACAATGACACCAAAGGTGGTG
>NW_010336038.1:0-17414 GCF_000700745.2 Antrostomus carolinensis
CTTTCTGAGAGATTTCTTCTTGTATCCTGAGCCACTTCTGACCTGTCATTTTAACCTCTCTGCAGTAAAATGTGATTTTCCGTTTTGCAAAAGAGATAATCATGGTAGTTGTTGCATGTTTCATTCTCATACAGTTATCTGATGATCATAGCACAAAGATTCCTGCATATTTTTTTTTAATTACTAGATGATAAAAAATTTTAGCTGTGTTCTGTTGCAGCCCACATCTAAATTATGTTTGTTGTCTCTCTGAGACCTCACATCATTCAGGAGGCTCCTGACCAGTTTGGGCCAGGATGCTGTCAATAATGGATCACAAAAATAGACCAGAGATAAGATACTGAAATCCAGTCTTTAGTTAGGTTTTCATGCTGGAGATTTCTGTTGTGCTGTGTTCCTAACTTATCTTTAGTGTTGGCCCATGTAATCAGTTGCACACAGTGTATTTGCTTCCCTTCTGGATTCTGGAACTCATGATTTGCAGTTGGCTCAACAATAATGTGCTGTATGATCTTCCAGTTTGGTTCCCCTTCGTTTGATGGTTTCTTGCCAGTGTGTGCTACAAATTCCCATACCATATGGAATTTAATCACAGCCAGAGGTATTTTGTTTGACATGCCTGGGTGTCTTTTGCTTCTCTTAGATTGTAGAGGTCCTGCTTATCTGTAGTTACTAAATTCTAAGTAGTATAGATATGCATTGATCTAAATAATCCTTATGAACTTTTTCCTCTTTTGTTACTCAGCTCAGTTTTTGCTGCAGTTACAGTGCTACACAGTAACCAAGGTGTTTGCCTAAATTTAGATGGAAAATAGGAATTAACCCATATATAGCACTGGAACTTATTTCCTATCTCCTGATCTACTTCTTGTCTCTTCTTCACTCATAAAGGCATCTTCCTTTCAGAAGTGAACCACTATAAGAACAGAGCATAGGAAGCACAAATGTGAACAAGGAGAAATGTTTCTCTTTTGCAGTCTTGAGATAGTGACTCCAGCTGTCTCAGACATCTGCCTTAGCATTCACACTCTCATTTGGTCAATAGATAAATACAGGAAAAGAGATTCAGGGAAGTAGAATCTGAATGAATGACAGCTGTTAGCTTAGTGACTGGACAAACAGCTCTGTTGGACTGTCTGTGGTGTCCTCTGGTTCCTTGCATGGTTCTTGTGGAAGAGTGGACAGAGTCAGCAAAGGAATGTGTCATAGCAAAAGGATCTGAAATGTATCCAAGCCTGCTCCAGTGAATAACCTGCTAGGCACTCCAATGCAGTGATGAATCGTTTCCAAGGTTTGGGAACCTGAAAGCCTGAATCGGTACAAAAGCATTTACTGGTCTCAATATTGCAGTTGGTGTCTGAAGCTGCGCCCTTATTAGTATATTAGCACCAGGAGTGTGTTCTTTGAGAGAATCTCCTGATCGTTTCCATTTACCGCATTTTGGTTGATGTCATTGTGTCTCAGAGTACAGAAACTGAGTTTTATTTGGATGAATCTAGCTTGGAAGATCCACCGAAACTGGAAACTCATCTAATGAGTTTTTTATTAAAAACTCATATAATGAATGCCCTCACAGGCAGACAGTTCAGGGCACCAACCTAGAGACAGTCTGGAGCAAAATCCCCCAAATATAAACAACACACACCAAATGCTCAGCACCATTGAACACCACAACTCCACTCCTAGTAGGCTGTGCTGTTAACATCTATACATATGCAACACATACTGGTAAGGATTAGTATATTGCCCTGTTTTCAAAACTTTCCCCCAGGCCTTCCTCATGAAAAGAATTCTAGGACAGATAAAAGATAAACACAGATGTTACTGTAAGATTTTGCTCTGCTGAGATCCCCTTTGTTTACCACGTAACTTGATTTTCTTTTTTAGAGGCTCCACTGATATAATCACAGTTGAAAGCACAGCAACTTAGCCCTAAGATTTTCCAATTCTGCCCAATCCTGAAATGAATAGTTTGAGAGTTTCTGAGTTTTTTTTTTTTTTTTCTCAAGAAATGTTATAGAAAATAAAAAATCCTTTCAACATCTCATCAAGTTCTCACTTCCCTTTCATTTTTGAAGTGGTCCCTACATTTAGCTACAGTCTTGCTGAGGTAAAATGTGGCTTCTGCCAGCTCCAACTCTCTATGGGATATTCTACTCATTTGATGACAGCCTTCAGAATTTTTGTCACTATTCCATGACTTAAAATTTGCTTGTTGCAGGGGCAGCCTCCCATCTGCTTTGTTATTGGCACACAAAGTCAACTTACTACAGAAGCAAGGGCTGGGGGATGTTGAAAAAGGAAGGGAAAGCTGAATGTTTCACTGTGATGCTCCTTTCATTAGATGTGAGGTCATTTGCTGTGCAAGCAGCAAAACTGTCCCTATTCTCCGTGTATATGCTAAGATCTGCCAACTTGGGAAGAAGCTTGTAGTTCATAGAGAAATCACTGTTTCAGCAAAAGCTGATCAGACACCCTATGTTTGTGTGGAATTTTTTTTTTTTTCTTTGGAGGAGAAAAGTGTTTCTACTGTTTGGCGTTGCAGAAAAAATAAAAATAGATTTCTGATAAATGAGAAATGGGAAATGAAGAAATTCCTTAAATCTAAACCCTGCGTTTTTCCAGTTATTTTCCACCTATAAATGACAACTTCTGCTTTACATTTTTACATATCTATTAAATGTACCCTATTGTCCTAACTTTTATTAAAATGACATCCACTTGCAACACAAGCTTTAAGATTGCTTAGCACATGTAAATACCTTGGAAATATGGGGATATTTTTGTTCATGTTTTACAGTTCAAAATTCTGTCTGGAGACGGTCACCCAGGACTCAGCACCACCTTGGACTTTCTTGGCTCCCACCAAAGGTAATTGACCTGCCTGAAGACACACAGGTTACTGGGGAGAGAACCCAGATCTTTGGGACTTATGCAGGAGAATCCAGGTGTTTAATCATAAAATAACACTCAATGACATTGCTGCCTTTGTCCTAACGATGGCAATACAGATTACAAGCTTTTGAGGTAGATATTACAGTGTTTATTATGGCAGTTATTTTACTACAGCTATGTTGTAGGAAATAGATTTAAAGCTCTGCAGTAAATAACAGCAAATGAAATAATAGATAGCTTTCCCATATGGCATGGCAAGGTTTGATTCATTCAACAATTTGAGCTATTACTTCCCTAATAAGTACATATGTAAAGTAGTGTATATGATCTATTCTGTAACATCAAGTATGTTATTTAATATTTATGCAATTCTTTTAAGGATTACAAGTAATTACAAGGCTAAGAACTCCAGAGGATACAGTGTGTTGGTTAGGAACTGGTAGCTTCAACTCAATTTAGACTGCGATGGCTTTGTGTGCCTTTGAAATTTACATTCTCTTCAAAGGAAAAAGAGCCTTAAATGTGCTTTTTTTTGTCTCTCAGCTTGGAGCTGTTTTGAAACAAACTCAATTTTGAGTAACGAGAATGTGTTAAGTTTTAAAACGTTAATATAAATACTGCCTGGTGTCAGTGTAAAACAGATGCCCACTGCGCACAGGACTGTGGTTTCATTTATGTCTGATCTCTTGAACATCAAAAGTTTCAGGCTCTTGTGGAAGGGGCTTTATAAATGAGGGCTGGATGACTCAATTAAAATTGCAAAGCGTAATGGCAATATACAGTTATGTCTCAGGAGCAGAAAAATCTTTTTTCTCTCTTACGCTCATTTTTATCTACTTGCATCATTATCATCTATACAGAGCTACATTTTTTTGAAGAAATACCTGATTTTTGATGCCACTGTTCTTTTTGATTTCTTTATTCAAGGCACTTTACATTTCAGAGAGGGAATCAGGCACTTTAAACAGCCAGACTGGCTGCTCATGTATTTTCTGAGCCTTATTTTCTGTCTCTAGATACAAAATAAGTTGCTGTATTAGGTTTATTGGCAAGAAGGAAAACTCACAAAGATTTAGCCTCACTTTTCTATTCTCTAGGCAACAGTTTAGCATTGATCTGATTCTACAGAGAGCTTGAAAGACATGGAAAATTCAAAAGAAGCTGTGGGTCTGTGCCACAATTAAGAAACACAGATTTCTCCCTTGCAGAAACTTGTGCTGTGGACTCCTTTCCATCATGTGTCTGATGCAAAGATGTACGTCTGTCTTGTGACCTACTGCTGGAGGACAAAGGAGGACTCAGATCCCCCGTTGACACCTTTAGAGCTCGAAATCAGTGAATTCTTACTTTCTTTCAAAAACCTTGCTCTGTGTGACTTTTTGGAAGAGCTTTGGATATAAATTGAAACTGGGCTAATTTGGATTAGTGTTACTATAGTGTCTACCTAGACAGCAGGTAACACAGTCTCACTTTTTCAAAGACTAAGTGCTCCAGTACAGCACTTTCCCCTCAAATTATCCCTGGTAAAGGGGATGAATTTCTCTTTCTGTCTAACTTTCTGAAGTTATGAATTTCTCTTTCTGTCATGTCTATGAAGCTCATACGGTTGCAGAAAACTATTCATTAACTGAAAGGAAAATTGTGAGCAAATATCCAGTGTTCTATATAAGTTCCAAATATCCTATGAATACTTGCAGATGAAAAAGTGCACCTTTTATACCTATAAAATGAATGTGTTTGTTCCACAATATTTACTAAACCTTTCCTTTGTTATCTTTTCCCAGTTTACAGTAAACTGAGATTATAGTTTTAATCACTCTAGTAATTTAAATTTAAACCTGGTAAACATAAACCTTAATGCCCCTCTCAAAAAGTCACTAATCACATTATTACAATAATTAAATTACACAATTGTGTCATAAAAGCAGAACAATAAATAAATGGGAACACTGACAGTACTTTAAAGACCACTGAAGATTCACTGGTATGCCAATGAATAGCTTGACAAACTGCAGCTAATGTCTTCTAATTAAAAATAAATATCTATACCCTTACACCACAACAAATATACCATGAAATATTAAGTTCATGGTATATCCAGATGCTTCTTTTAAAAGCTAGGAAATAAACCCAAATGTTTTCTGGGCTGGGATCTAAAGGATCTAGTCCTGAAAGGAGTGACAGGAATTTTCAGCCTAAATCCATGGAATGAAAACAGTGTTGAAAGAAATCACAACCCGATTCCCTTGTTCAAAAGTGGTCTTCTCCACTACACTGCTAAACCCTTTGTTTGCTAATGTAAATCGAAAGAACTTCTTTTTTCGGTACCTCTAGCAGGAACTAGAGACGTAGCCTTTCGATCACTCTTTACTGTTACAGAAAATTACAAAGGAGGGCAAGTCCTAGTCACTTCAGAAATAATGAGAAATTGAAGTTATTTTTGGATTATATTGATGTGAGAATGCTTTGATATTTTGATATTTTTTGTACTACTATAAATCTAAACTTCTCTGAATTCCAGTTCTTGACCATGAAAAGGATCACTCCTATCAACTATATTAATACCAACATTAAAACATCAGCTGGTAATTTATCCCCTTTCTCCATCAAGACCTATCCTGCAGTCCAGTAAATATGTTTTGATTATTTGTAGCAAGAAAATGGGGCTGGGAAAAGGCATAACTCTTTGAAGGAAGAAAAGAAACCAAAAAGATTGGGGAAGAAGAAAAGGGAAGAATCAGAAGAGACATGGAAAAAGAATCAGAATCAAAGAGGACTGAAAAGTAAGTGTAACTGAACTTGTAATTTGGCTCCAATAATTCATTCATTCAATTTATTCCACCTGACTGTAGGAAACTTGGATGGAATGCCAGTATTAAAAAAAAAACAAAAAAACCAAAAAAACAAACAAAAAACAACTCAGAATTTCAGGAATGTTGGGCAAAATGGGGATCCACAGTTTTGGAACCACCTAAAAAAGAGAATTTGCTTTTTTTCATTATTGTTACTAAAGTTAGCCTTTGGTTTGGTATACACAAATAATGAATATTTCATGTTCACTATTTAGAAAACACTCAGTATTTTTTCCTAGCAGAAAATAAGACAAGACGATGCATGTTCTAATAGTCAACTAGTAAGAAAATCACGAGATTGGAAGACAAAATGAGAAGACTGAGGAGCCTGAGAAAAGTAAATCCTTTTAAGAATTTTAATAATTAGAAAGCAGTCTGATGTGTTCATGCATTCTTTTTTTTTGCCATATTCAACACAAATCTAGCATAACTGATTGCTTTACCATGTTCATACATTATCATTAACAACACTGGGGACCAAAGAGGGATGAATTATTCAAGTAAAAATTGTATAAATAGACACTTGAAGACACTGTTTTTTCATATCTTTCTCTAATAGTAGCAGTTCTCTTTTATTTGTACTACTCTTTTAAATAATTCAGTAGGAAAAGGAAAAAAAATATCTCTCAGAATAATCAGTCAAGTCAGCCTAATGGAAGAAAAAAAAAAAAGAGCTTTATTGCTTACGCAGGAATTTTCCAGTGTGGTTAATTAAATGAATTCCTAAAGATTTTAAAGCATTTTAGCTAATGTATATCTTTGCAAATTTACAGTGCCAACCCAGTGAAATAACCTCTAACTTAACACTGGTAAGTACCTACTGCTTTCTTGTACCCCACTTCCAGTGAAGTTGAGTTAAATATTCCCTCTAGAACAAATTAGAGCTCAGAACATGTCAAGCCTTCCACTAAAAGACTGGGAAACTTTAACAGAAAGCCTGTTACATTTATGGGCTAAATTGGAAACAAAGATACTCTTCTTTTTTGTTCATGAAGACTAAATATTCAGAGTAATATTAGGTTCTTTCTTAAAACCTAACAATAAATAGTTAATCATTATTATTCCTGTGGTATCACACTGATTATGATAAACACACAGAACTAATTTCAATGAATACGGAATTCTGTAGGAATCCCACAATTTCATTTAGTGTGAGATGATATCCTTTTCAAAACTGTGTAATTTGTGGTGGAATCCACAATAGGATCCTTATGTGGGTACTTGCATAGGAGAAAGAGATCCTTTTGTCAAAAATACAGTTCAATATTTACACACAGTAGTATTGGTATAGCGTAGTGTTAAACAGCGTGCTTTCTACCATCAAACAGTATAAAAGCTTATTCTTTAAAACTACTTGATTAAAATCTGTTTGCAGATGTAGAAAGTAAAATATGCATGAACTGATTTTGCTCTAGTTTGCTCAGTTATTATTATTTACCAATCAATACTTAAATTTCATAATATATTTTAAAAGCTAAATAAATATTTATCATTTGCTTTTGGCTTTCCCAGGGAAAATTGCCCAGCAACAGAATTGCTTGTGTCTGCTTCTCAAAGCAGACACAGTTGCCTTGTAAAATGAAACCTAAATATTGATTGCATATGTAGAGTGGCCAGCATCCACATTGCTACAGCCTGGGGTAGCACCAAGCTCAGTGCAGCTAATTTAAATCAGCTACCTATCGTTTTACTTCATCATTATCAACAACTGCTACCATTTTCCACTTACACGTGTCAGACAATCTCCGGCTTACCTAGAGAAATGTATTTAGATTTTCCAACTCATGGAGCTGCTGGTGTCCAGAACTATAGGAATATTCCATAAATGGTGTATATACATACATATACATACTTTCCCTGCTAGACAACATTAACAGCTGCTGATAAAACTGCCTGGGAACACAGACTGCTTTCTGTTGTATGCTGGGATTCAGCCACTGTGTTTAATTAATTAGTAGTCTTCATTTTGAGGAACTACAGCAAGATGTGCAAAATTAACAGTAGCACACATGCACACCCAATCAGCTCCTTAGCCTACACAAGTTGCAGAGCTGCTGATTTCTTAAGTATAGATAATATAGAAGGCAAAGAAAATGAAAGAAACTACTGAGGCTGTCACAGTGCAGCTGAGGGAATAATAAGCACCAAGCTCTCTCAGGTTTTCCTAGCCTAGCTTATGGGAAATAATGAAATTATGAATATGTTTTCTAGGTATCTAAAAGGTAATATTCCTTGCCACTTGCCCTGTCCTTCCTCTTCATGACTACTTGTAAAATACATCATTTACTATAAATCAGAAATTATACAAATTAAATAATCTGTCTTCATTTAACAGAAATCTACATCACGCTTAACGGGCCAGGGAGCAATGACTTCTGCATTTAAACAATCACATAAATTATCACTAAGTTAAATGCCATGAAGCAAGAATTCCAGGGTTGAAGCTGGAAAACAAAGTTTTGCCACCTCAGTCACACATAGCATGAAGTGTTCAAATCTAATTTCAGTTTGTCTTCAGTGGCATTCATGGAAACTGGTACTAAATCAGGATGTTTCTGCTCTCCTCTGACCCGTGTTACGTGTCTGACAAAACATCATCTGGAGTATTGTGTTCAGTTTTGGGCCCCTCATTCCAAGAAGGACATGGAGGTGCTGGAGCGTGTCCAGAGAAGGGCAAAGGAGCTGGGGAAGGGTCTGGAGCACAAGTGTGATGATTTCCCGGCTGAGGGAACTGGGGTTGTTGAGCCTGGAGAAAAGGAGGCTGAGGGGAGATCTTCTCACTCTCTACAACTACCTGAAAGGAGGGTGTAGAGAGGTGGGGGGTCGGTATTTTCTTCCAAGTAACAAGGCAGGAGAAGAAGAAACAGCCTCAAGTTGCACCAGGGGAAGTTGAGATTGGATCCGAGGAAGAATTTCTTTGCTGAAAGGGTTCTGAGGCATTGGAAGGGGTTGCCCAGGGCAGTGGTGGAGTCCCCATCCCTGGAGGGATTGAAGAGTCATGTAGACATAGTGCTGAGGGACATGGGTTAGTTGGGGACTTGTCAGTGTTGGGTTCATGATTGGACTTGATGATCTTAAAGGTCTTTTCCAATCGAGACAACTCTGTTATTTTCTACTTCTGCAGTTATTGACTGGACAGTTCAGCATTCACCAAGATAAGAAATTGATATGAGGATAAAGTAAACTACTCCTTTTGCTCCAAAGTGGGTAAATGCACCCAAATCAGAATTTAAAATAGGAATGAAGTCCCTGGTGTTGTTTCCTAGTCCCTGGTTTAGAAATCGATTTTGCCGTAGCTCACAGCTACAACTTAGAAACTGCTCTCACTCTTATCCAGCAGAAAATCCTGCTTCTCCTCCTACATATCACTGACATGATCGGTGGCTTAGGAAGCTCACAGAACAGCAATAAAACATGATTCCTGTTGGGAAACCCCTGACGCAGTGTTTTGGAAGCTCTCGCATACGCTGCAGTGAGCACAGTCACCAGAACACAGTGTTCTTCCAGCGCTGGGAATGCAGATCCCCGCGCACTCCAGTGTGTCGTTAGTCTGATTCCTGGGGCTGTGCAACAAATGGCATGCTGAAAGGGGAATGCAGAGTCTGTAGCTGTATTAATACACTGCCTCATCCCATTTTGCTGTTCCCAGTGCTATTTCCAGTAGAACTGGGTTAGAACAAAATCCTGGTCCGTGTAGCTTCAATACTCTGGCTTCTTTATTATACAAAATCCAGATGAAATGGCTCGTAGTTTCAAAAAATCCAAGTGAGACCTGAACAAACAGTCCTTTATTGTTACTGAGTACTAAACCATCAGGCCATATTCAAACTTTGGAGTGTTTGTTTTACAACTTCTGTCCGACCCAAGTGGTCATTTTATTTTGTTTTGCACTACTCATGTTGTTTATGCTTCTTCTCCCATTTACCGGTTATATGCAATTGTCCCGTTTCATGATGTTCCCTTTTGGGTCAAGAGTCATTTGAAATGACTGTGGTGACTGTTGGCAAGTTTCTACTACATTTACAAGTGAAAAAAAAGAAAAAAAAGAAAGAACTTACACAACCATTTCATTGAAGTCAATAAGACCATTCTTGGCATGAAGTGTTACTTAGGATGGAAGATAGCAGATGTCTGCTTTAAGTCACAGTCTGCTATTAAATACTGCACAGGAATACTAAATATTGTAAATATTTAGTATTCCTGTGCAGTATTCAAGTCTTTAAGACTTGAATTTATCACAGGTTTATTATGGGAGCATTAACACTTTTACAGCTGTAATCTCACAACAATACACACAGTATATTGAATACTAAAGCCACAGTGTTGCAAATATTGATTGACTCACAAATAATAGATATCAATTTCGTATATACATGCATTTAATTATTTAGACTTATCAAACCTCACAGAGGTGCTGATAATCAGGTACAAGAGTGTGCTGGCTGAAAATACGTCCCTGTCCATCATGGTGGAGCTCAGTTATAAATGATATATTTTGAAACATGTAAATCAGGGTTCAGGAAACAAATTCCACTGAAAGGAGATAGAGTGGAGTCCGCAGAGCTCGACGCCTTGGCAGGGTGGGAAGGATGCCCAGGATGCAGTGGGCACTGGCCAGGTTTGCCCAGGCCAGTAGCACAGTGATTGCAGTGTGGGTCTGGGCCACACGATGGCTCCCAGCACGTACGTTCCAGCCCCATCCATTTCCCGACTGAATACTTGACACAATTTCATTAAATGGCAACTCCTGAAATATGCTGATACATTAATGTTTAGAACTGTTTAATTAGGCACAATCACGAGCCAGTTGTAGGCACTTGTATAGTAACTAAACAGAAACGTTAACAATTTGCTTTTATAAATGTTTAAATGTGGTATCTAGGTCAATTAAGATGTGCATGGTTACATCATACTGATTGAGGGTTGTAATTCCTTTGAGCTTTGTTCTCTGAAGTTTCTTTTGTCCAGCAGAGTACCAATAGGTACTTAGGAATGAAATCATAGAATCATTTAGGTTAGAAAAGACCTTCAAGATCATCAAGTCCAACTGTTAACCCAATACTGCCAAGTCCACCACTAAATCATGTCCTTAAGCACCGCATCATGAGCAGTATATATGGAACAGCAGATGAGTCCACTGATGATGGGAACTTCCCAGCTGCCATATGCATCTGTGTAGGCGTGTACAGAATAAGTAAAATGTTCTCAGTCTTGGCTCTGGTTTCCTTAACAAAACTCTTCATGACTTTGGAGTTACTCTAGTGCTAAATTTGCAGCCAAGGGCTGTGCACTGCATCTGGGTGTGCAGTATAGATCAAATTCCTCAAAGACCAGCATGCTGCTTAGGTTTCTTTAACAGCTAGGACATTTCTTCCTGTAGTCAAATTTTGTGAAATTGTTAAAGGTTAGAACTAGAATAAAGTCTGTCTTTTCATAGACATATATAGATTTCTGAACCCTTGGTGCTCAAAGACACTTGTCCTTAACTAGGCAAAAATTGCTGCTGAGCCCTAGAAACAGATTTTGTTGGTACAAATTAAATTTTTACATCTCATACAAAATTAACTTATCAAAATTAGCAAGCTAACCTGTAAAAGACTAATAACACGTAATAGACAAAAATCTCCTGAATTAAACTATTTAAGCTATTTTGGGTTGACAGTGTTCCACTATTCCAAGAAGTCTAACCAATTCAGGAAGCTAAAATTCTTGACTGACATAAGCTTGCAAAAGACAGTTTAAAGTTCAAGTTCTTGGCTGCCACTCCCCTAGAAGAGAGCTCTGTCTGTACTTCAGTCTTGATTGCTCCAAATGTCAGTCAGCACAAAGCAGTTACATCGGGGTAATGTTGTGAGTGTGTGTAGGAAATCTGGATATGTGATGTGCAGAAAAGGAAGAGAAAATAAGGGCTTTTCCACATGGTGACCTAGATTTAATTAGTCAAGCAGACATGAAGGGGAATAAGAGAAGTAGTAAAAGGTAAAAGAAAAAACAGTGACAGAAATAAAGACAGTATAAGAAAAGATCTAAAATAGCCTTTCATTTATATCTTTGACAGGATAAGTAGATCTTTAAAATAAATTGTAACTGATGAAGAATAAAAAGCTACTCAACTGTCATGCTAGGCTTGATTTTAGTGATTGTTTAACCAGCTTGCTTTGCTTAATTATCTGGTTGTTTACAGACTTAGTCAATGGGAAACTGGAAATTTTGTTCATCCAGACTTGTTTTAGTGTATGACTTGAATGGATTTGAACCGATGTCAGTTTTATGTCCTGGGACAAATTTGAAGGTACATAACTCCTAAATGAAAGTTGGCTGCCAAACTGTACCTGATTTTGCACCAGAACTAGCGAACAGTTGACAGAAGTGTCTGGCTTTAGCCAACATCACTTGAATAATTCTTAAAACATATGAAATAATTTCCCATATGTGTGTTGAGGTGAGACCCTTGACTGGTTTTGGGGCTCATTCCAAACTCCTTACATGGGTTTACAAAGAATCAATGCTCTCCCTCCTTCGTCCTATGAAAAACCCGCATCACTTAGAGGTAGCACTAAATTTGAGCTATGTAGTAAATCCTATCTAATATTTGCTTAAGATATTATTACATGGAGGCATAATTCTTACTTTCTGAAGGGCTCTTCTTGAAAGTACAATTCCTGCGGACTGCAACAGTGGTGGGGTCATAATGAAGAAATATAAACCAAAGTTTTCTGCTCTCGGGTACTCCCCTTTATATGTAAGATAAAAATAACCAATTATTTCAGGGCTTCAGCAGTGAGGCATTTAATCAGTTAAAATCCTCAATAAAGTTATAAAGGGCAAGAGAGAAGGTCTTTGGTCCATAGACAGCATGCTTGTTTCAGGTATTCTAGAAAATTTTCTCTGTATGGTACCTTAAAATTCTAGGTTTGGCTTTCTTTTCTGGGGAATCTTTTAGATCTCAAGGAATCATAATTTCATTATTAATAACAGTAATTAATGGTAATAACTGCAATTTGGTAATAGCACAAAATAATATACGTTTTCCACTGTTAAGTAACGTGGTTCTGAAGTATCTGAGCCACCTAAGGCAGTACAAACCTGTCACATAATCTTTCTCTGGGCAACCAGCTAAAGCATTCTGTAGATGTACTTTTTACCCTAGAAATTAACAACAAGAAATATAGGCTAGTTGTTTCTGGAATGAGCTCTAGTAATTAAGAAATGACTTATGCAAATTCAAGAGTTTCCCATGAGGTACTCATACATATACATAGAGATTTTCTCAGAAATAAATTATGTGCTTATACGTGGTGCAAATTTCTTATTCTCTTAATTCCTCATCATATTGGTTTCGGTTAAGTAACCCAAAATAGTGAATGATAGAGGAGTGCTATGGAACTACAAAATTTTGGAAAGAGCTCAGGGAAGGAAAAGAAAAATCTGTGGCTCTTTTTCACTGACTTATGTGAACTGGTTGCATCAGTTCAACTTAATGGAAGAGTTTCACATGGATAATAATGTCACCTCAGAACCAGGACACACAGGAACATTGATACCGTCATTGTCCATTTTTTTCCTCATTCGGGTAAAAGAACTGATTGTACACGTGCCACCTAAATCCATGAGTAAAGCAAACATCCTTTGTTTCCTATTAATTATGATAATGAGCTATTTAGTGAAATTTAGCTTTAAGTGTAACTTCTTGAGTGAGCACAATGATAGGAATTTTTCGGGGTAATTTTCCCGTGTTCCATTTTGGAGACATATGACAGATTTAACACACTGAACCAATAGGAAGATTCTTATTTTTCAGTGAGGCTTAAATATGACTTTCAGTCTTCTACATTTTTGCAGTGATATGAAAAACAGAGGTTATTTAAAAGTATTAAAACATGAATTCTGATATAATTGAACAACACTCCTTTTCTAAAATCCTGTTATCGCTTCCCCTCCTGAAACCTATGAATTCTCCAACTGATGATGCATTCCTCAGGATCGAACTGTTTTTCTTCAACTTTTGAAATACTACCAGTGAATCTTCATAGATTATTTTTTTTCACCTGTGCAGCCTGGGAATGCTTGATTTATCCATTTTTATAGGTAATACTTGTCTCTGATATAAAAAAAACCAAAAACAAAACCAAAAACCAACCAACCAACCAAACTCCCAAAAAACACCATAGATGGTGGAGTTGTCTAACACATGTTTTGGGCTGGACCTGTGATTTTTCTTTGACTAACCAGTGTAGCCATATAAGAGTAAAAAATGTAGACTTTCATGTAACCTTTTTAAGAATCTTTTATATGGGAGAAAAGCCATCATCAGCCCACGAAACTCCATGGACTCAAGAGCTTTCACAACTACAAGATCAAAGAATGGGAAAGACCACATTATTTCCAGTGAGATTTTTTTGTCCTTAAGATCCTGGAAGAGTTACCAGCTCTTAGAAAACAGCCAGAAAAATCAGCTGTTTCAGTTGTTACTATCGCGTAGGTTTTTGCCATGTTCCTTTTGCTGCAAGTTTTTTATTTTCCATACCTTTTGGTAGGATAAAGTTTATCTGTTTTGATAGAAAAAATCAGTCTTTTTTAAACTCAGTTTACCATGAGCTGCAAGATCTTGCCCCAAGGCAGGTAAGAAGCACTCACACATCCTGCTGCACTGGTGAAGAGCTGTAAACTCCAGGAAAGCAGTATCAGCTACACACCTCTTTCTGCCTGTGAACTTCTCTTTGTGGACTACAAGTAGGCTGCAGATGGCTCAGCCTTATCTCTAAGTGTAGAGTTGAGGAAAGGACTAACCCTGAGAAGCCTAGCTAGCCACCTGAAAGGCTTGACAGCTACCTCCATCAAAGTGGGATCAGTTCTCTCACCTTTGCAATCACACCTAAGAACATGAAGAGCATTGAGAGCACCTCCTGTGCTTGCTGTAGGGGTGGGATGAATGGGAAACTGGTTATTGTGGTTTGCTCTGAGAATCTGCAGCAGCAGCAGTGCAGTGACTCTGCACTGGTTCTACTGCCGGGTTGCAGCTTAATGCCACACTGTAGCCTGAAATCTATTCCTTGCCAATTATCCCTATAACTCATGTTTGGTTTAAAAGTCAAAGCAAGATTTGTTTGGCAGCCAGCTGCAAGCTGGTTCTAGTTTCAAAAAAATCAATCTGAAGTATTTATGCTTCCTAAATCACCATCAGCTGATATATATTGGGGAATAAGAACCCTGCAAGCAGACAGCTACAGCAGGACAAATTTTGTTTAATTTCTTATTTATAACTAGTACCGTTCATTAGCTCTGCTGATAACAGTTGAATGATTCCAAATACAAATCTGTAAGGAAAATCCCCTCTTGCATACCAGGATAACAGTGAAGGTACTGTAGCAATGTTAAAGGGGCTGAAGGATCCACAGGCTAAGGCAACAGATGAAGAGATACATACAATTCCAGGACAAAAATTTAAAGGGGAAAACATGTGTGACTGGTAACTATTTCCCCTTTAAACACTCTAGAAATGCCCAAGCAGAGCAAACACAGCTTACCCACTTCTATCACTTGCCTCTTCCACAGTTTGTGTGAAACTGGTAACTGCAGTACAGACTCCCAGCATTATCTGATGGTCCCTGCAGCTCTTCGTTTCATGACTGGCTTGATTCACACGAGGCTATTTCTGTAAGGAAGGACTATTCATGAAAAAAAGAAAGATTTTTCTTGTGCACACTTAGCAAAAATGTACATTCACGTTCAGTCATTGGGGGCACAAATGAGAAGAAGTACAAATATTTGACCAATAGAAGACAAACCAATTGAGTGTCCTCAAAGGAAGGTGACGTCCTTTACCACCACCACCAGCTTAATATGGAGATTTCGCAAGTTAGCCTCGTTTCTTGAAACAGAATTGCATTTTTTAAAATCTAGAATATAATTAGTTGATCAAGCTCTGTCTTGAAAATTAGTGAAATAAGTCATGCAAGGGAGCAAGATTTCCTTTAAGCAACACTGATATTTTAAGTGCTCGCTACAGTGCCAGTTACCCCCCTTGCAATAAATCTAGCACTGGTGTAGCAGTTATCTGTAGATAATATTATTATGGAAACTTAATGGCTCTGTTCTTCCACAAACATGGTCAACAAAAGTTGCACTACGTAGTAGTTAATTCAGAGTTCAAAGCTTCCATCTGATGCATAGTGGGTATATTAATCAGATAGGTTTAATAAAGCCTCTCTGGAATTAATTCTCTAGTAATAACCATGTAGTAAAGTGAATTGGATCCCTACTGCAACACTGATGGTTGCTTTGTAACTATGTGCAGTAGTAATAGCTATGAACACTTTCCTGAAGGACCTGCCTTCAAAGGCCACAAGAAAGCAGGTAATTAAATACATTTAAATATGAATTAGTTTGCTACATTTTGTGGTTTAAGGTGGTTTCGTGATTCAATCCCTCCATGCAGAGAGGAAGTTAAATGGACTCTATAAAACTAGGCTAAGGCAAGACACGGATTAGGGTGGCTCAGAACTTGCCATTGGGAGGAATGGAGGATGGATTGTGGGAATCACAGGAGTGAACTAAGGCCATGGCTGTTCTTCTCCCAGCCCAGCAGTCTGCAGTCCCTCATGAGGAAAGACTGGGAGAGCTGGGTCTGTTTAGCCTGGAGAAGAGAAGACTGAGAGGGGACCTTATCAGTGTTTATAAATATCTAAAGGGCAGGTGTCAAGAGAATGAGGCCAGACTCTTTTCAGTGGTGGCCAGTGATAGGACAAGGGGTAATGGGCACAAGCTGTAACACAGCAGGAGGTTCCACTTAAACATAAGGAAAAACTTCTTTCCTGTGAGGGTGCCAGAGCCCTGGGACAGGCTGCCCAGAGAAGTTGTGGAGTCTCCATCTCTGGAGATGTTCAAAACTCACCTGGATGCTTTCCTGTACAACCTGCTCTAGGTGAACCTGCTTTGGCAGGGGGGTTGGACTAGATGATCTCCAGAGGTCCCTTCCAACCCCCACCATTCTGTGGTTCTGTTATAATTACCTCCTCTGCCTCTTTGCTGAGCTGGACCCAGCTCAGTAAACGAACTGACACTGAACTAAACACACACTGAGGCTCTAACATCACATACTGGGCAAAGCCTGACCGAGGGAAGCAGCAGTGATGTGCTGGGTTATATGCATTAACAATAAGAAGCTGGGTTTAAAACGGCATGAATATCTAAAAAGGTGGGAAGCTTGTAACATACATACTGCAGAAAGTATTCCAACGCTGTTAATCCTTTATGCAATGTTTATGTATATGTGCCGAGCTCCGTGTCAGCATGTGTGGTCTGGGATGTAACTGCCGGTTACACACACGAGCAGCAGTTTAAGTCTTTATGAGCTGTGCCTAGTGGTGCTCCCCCAGAATTTTTATGTTTTTTCTCCATCTTTTCGGGACCGCAGTGTTTCATTACGCCTTAGAGACGGACACAGAAGCACCAGCCCCGCTCCTCATCCGAGAGCTCTGAAATCCAGCACGTCGCGGGCGATGGGTTAATGCTCTCCAGTTGAGTGTCGCAGTAAATGAGACCGAAGAAGAGCTCTCCGTGTCCCTCCGTGCCCCTACGGCTGTCACGGACCCCTCCCCAGCGTCAGGCGGGGGCAGAAGCCCCGGTTCTCCCCGAGGGGCGGTGGGATGCGGGGCGGGCGGTTCG
>NW_010336039.1:0-308 GCF_000700745.2 Antrostomus carolinensis
GGGGAGAGGACCCCCAGGACACGGCTCCCACGTGGATTAATAATCGTACATCGATCCCAGCGGGTCCGTGCACAGTCCCGCAGCAGCGTCACCTCCTTCGGTACTTGGTGCTATCACATCCCCAAAGCGGCCCCAGCAGCGCGAGCACAGACCAGTGCTGCTGGTGGAGACGCCGCTTGCCAAAGCTCCAACGTGTTTCTGATGCAGAAAAGCACATTTCTGGGTCATTTTAGGGCCAAACGGTTCTTTCATCTTGACCAGTGCAATAGGACAACCCCGACTCAGTGTATTTTATGGCAGGGGGAGGA
>NW_010336039.1:330-6860 GCF_000700745.2 Antrostomus carolinensis
TTTATTATCTGCTTGAAATAACTCCAGAGACCAAGGGGAGGCATGGGGCTGGTTTGGGAGAAAAACCTGAAGTCTGGCTGGTGAGGGGGCAGAAGTTGGAGGCACAGAGCCAGGGGAAGGTGGAAGGAAGCCAGTTCCTCTGCCCCAGTGTCTGCTCTTGAATGTAGCCCAAAAAACAAGAGCTTTGCCCCAGCTCAGCCTCCTGGGATGGAGCAGTTCCAAGCCCCGGTCACATCATCAGTCCCTGCTCCTGCCCATCCATTTTGGGGGGAGATGAGGATGGGGCCAGTGAAGCTCACAGCAGGGCAATGCCATGTCCCCTGGCTCCACAACTCCACCCCAGGACCATCAAAGGACCTCAGTCAGATCACTCCCTCCCTCCCCAGGGAACCAGGATCACTTTAGGAAGCCCCCAGGCTTGCTCCCCTCTTGCTCTGCATCCTGACCTTCCCCTGCCCAGGCCTGCAGCGACCACTGCAAGGAGCCACTCAACAGCCCAGCACCCCCAAATCCCAGCTGGAAAGATGCAGCTCCATAGCCCATTTTGTGCCCCAGTCCCCAGGGATGTGTCACCACACGTGCCCTGCCATCACCTACCACCATGGACAAGGAACAGCAGACCCTGCCAGAGCCAAAAAGGGGTGAGGTTTCACATCAGATCTGCCCCTCTGAAGGGGAGATGGGGCAGAAGGAGAGGGGTGACGAACCACAAGCTCCACCGTGGATTTTATTAAGCAAGAAGGAACTTCAACAGCAAACCCACAGGTACAAAGAGCCCCCGGCCTCGTGGCTCTGCCCTCGCACCCAACAGCTCTGCACTCCAGCCGCTGGCAGTCTGGAGCCACATTTAATTAACCCAGACAGCAATCAGCTCCCAGACACAGTGCAAGCAGCCACCGTCTCTGTGCTCCCAAGACTCATCCCCTTATTCCCAATCACATCATTCTGTTGCTCAAGGAGGGGAGGATTCCTGTTGAGAACCCAGCACAATCATGCAGATTTCAGCAGTTTTGATGGGGAGGGACTACAGGGAGACACGGCAGCACGGGATCGGCTCTCAAACAGCCAGTCCAGCCGGGATAACATCCAAAAGTATTTCCCTGCCTGCTCCCATGGGTATGCAATCACGCACCGCCTGGTCTCCAAGGCGTGAGGCACATCCCATATGTCCCATCAGCAGACCAGTTAGGCACCAGTACAAGACGGGATTTCACTGTTGCACACACCAAACCTGCCCCTGGACTGCTCAGTAAATCACTGGTTTAGCTCCAGTCAGGGGCGGCTCCAAGACTTTAAAGCCTCGATCTTCCCAGGGAGGGTGGGAGGAGGGATTTACCTACACAGCCCTACAGCTGCAGAAGGCCAAGGCGGTGGTTTGCTCCAGTATGTTGTAAAGCAGCTCTGCTCCCTCCCCATCCCAGCGTTTCAGAGCATTAGCACCGGAGCACTGCTGCCAGGGGACCTGAGCAGCCAGACTCAGCTGGCAAAGGCACGGCAGGACTTGCCATCCCCCCACCAAATCACAAACAGCAAAACGGGTCAAGTTTTGTCACGGCACAGAGAGGTGCCACTTGGCCTCCACCAACTGGAGGGTGCCAGTTCTTGGCAAGAGAAAACTCAGCCCCTGGGTCCGTGGTGGCTGGTAGCAGAGCCACGCTGTGCTCCCAGGCAGGAGGAGATGGAGCGTGGCAGGGGACAGCTGCTGTCTGCAAACAGGGAGCCCCTGTCCCCTCCCTGGGCGTGAGCTCTCACACTCGAACAGCTGGAGGAGGGAAGATGCCGATCTCCTCCCGCAGGGACTCCACTGACTGCTCCCAGCGCTGCTCGTAGTAGATATTCAGGATACAGCTGGCGTTGCGCCCACTCCGAATTGCCCAGGGGACCAGCTCAGTGGCCAAGACCTGCAGCTTTCTGGAGGAGGTGACAGTTTTGATTTCCACATTTTGTTTTTGATTTCTTTCTCCAAGTCCCCATTGCATGCCAAACCCATGTGTTCCATGTACCCCTCCCACCCTTCTAGCATCCCTCCTGCTTATCTCACAGGGGAAACTGAGGCACAGGAGAGGATGGTGTGCCAGGAAGGTTACAGTCAGCAGCAAACCCAAGACCAGACCTCAGGTTCTGCACTCCCCAGTTGTGCTGGGCCACCAAAACAGATGTGCTGGGTCAGGGAACAGCTGCCAGCATGGTGAGAGTCCTGCTGGCTCTCAACATGTGCCCAGCCAAGGGCAGCCAAGCCCAGGCATTGCTCCTCCCTCCTGGCATGGGAGAGTCAGCACTGGAAGCAGATGAAGCATCAGGTTCTGTTTCCGTGGCCAGGCAAAACTGTGCCTCCTGCTGTCACCACTTCCCTGAGAAGTTCACACGAGGGATCCCCATCTTACTCCCCTCTGCAAACTAGCAGTGTCCCTCTTTGTCCCCAGAGAACACCAGAAAGCATCATCCAGGCTGGAGCATCCCCAGGGCAGAGACTCCTTCCTCATCAGCTGTCACCAGCACCTACCGTGCGCTGAGACGGACGGGGCCAAACGCTGCTCCCAGGACACACATGGGCAGCCCAGTCTGGACGGCTTCGAACCACTTCACCACAACCTCACCTGGAGGGAGCAGGGAGGCTGTGAGCGGGCAGGGTGCCCGGGTCAAGGGCCAGCCAGGGCCACATGGTCCCTCAACACAGGCTGCATGATCTGCTTCTTCCCACCCATCCCCTCTGCCTCTGTGGCAGGACTCGGGAATGCTTCTCAAGTCTGGCCATGGCTCCATCCCACCCCAGAATGAGGGTCATGCACCACCCACCCAAGAAGGATGGTCCAGGGTCCCTGGGGGAGCAGCGCCCCACAGTTGATGCCCCATGAGCTTGGGAAACACCTCCCAGGCAGGATGGCTCCCTGCAGATCTTTAGCAATGTAACTGCCGGAGTCTGATCCCCCACACAGCTCTCCCTGGCACAGCTCTCCATGGCTCTGAGCACAGGACAGACCTTTTGCAGCCCCTGCCAGGGCTCAGCCAAAGCCTGCGTAGGAGACCTGCCACGCCGGCTGCCGCAGGCTCACCAGCAAGGCTCGACTTGCGACTTGCTATTGAGTCAGACACAAAACGAGGGCAAAGGACATGGGGACGCGCAGATAAGGAGCAACCAGGAACCCTCTACTTCTGCCTTTGCCCAGAGCTTGTGAAACATCCCTCCGTCGGTGCCACCCTCCCTGCCAGGCAGCAAACACCCACCTGCCCAGCAGCTGCCTGCACCCGAGGCTCAGGTAGAGCATCTCCCAGCAGGGGAAAGGTAACATCCTGCGGGCACTCTGTCACCACAGAGCCAGCGAGGCAGGCCACTGACAATGCCAACTTCCCCGCACACCTCCCTGCACTGGGGATCAGGGAGTCTGACTGGCCCAGCCTGCTCCGTTCCCAGGAGAGGTGGCCAAGCGCCCAGCAGCTGCCTGCACCCGAGGCTCAGGTAGAGCATCTCCCAGCAGGGGAAAGGTGACATCCTGCGGGCTCTCTGTCACCACAGAGCCAGCGAGGCAGGCCACTGACAATGCCAACTTCCCCGCACACCTCCCTGCACTGGGGATCAGGGAGTCTGACTGGCCCAGCCTGCTCCGTTCCCAGGAGAGGTGGCCAAGCACCATCAGTGGGTTTGGCAGTGTAGCTCCTGAGCCCATGGCTGCTCACCTAGCATGTTGGTTGGCATGCCCAGGAGGGTGTGCATCAGGTCGTGGACTTCTCGGTACCGCTGGATCACATATGCCAGCTCTTCATCATCAACGAACTTGGGTGGCATCCGGGTGTCTGGAGAAACCTTCTGCAAATCCAAAGAGTCCCAATTCAGCTCCCTCAAATCCTCAAGTTTCTGGTGTCGTTCTGTAATGCACAGCAACGTGTGGTCCCCTCCATCACCACATCTCCCAGCCTCCAGTGATGGGGGTCAGTGTCATTTACATAGATGAGCCAAGGACCGCACAGCACTGGTGACACATCCAGCACCATCCAACACCCAGCATCTCAAATGGTCCCGACTCCCTCTCATTCCTGGAGGCTTCCCCACAGGTTCCTCCATGGCTCCAATCTCCCCTTACAGTGCATCCATGCTCACGGCACAGGGATCAATTACAGCCGCTCACACCCTGCAAAGCCCCACACTCACATTGTCCTCCAAGAACCGGACGTACTCTCGGCCCAACGAGCCATCAGGCAGCCCTCGCAGCCTGGCCATGTCCAGGGTGGAGAGACGGATGCGAGGCCGTTCCCTTAAAGCAAAATACAGGTCAGTGAGTCTTCCAGTGAAACCCACAGCTGTGGGTCCTGGAGAAAAGGAGCCCCTGGAAACCCCCATCTCCTGCCTCTGAGCTTCCTGGGCATTTTCCTTGCAGGGGTCCTGACTGCTCGCTGCAGGGATCACAGAATCACAGAAGAGTTTGGGTTGGAAGGGACCTTTAGGTCATCCAGTCCAACCCCTGTGCAGTGAGCAGGGACATCTTCAACTAGATCAGGTTGCTCAGAGCCCTGTCCAGCCTGACCTTGAGTGTTTCCAGCCTTAGCACTGTCCTTATTTCTGTTGCTGAGGCTGGAACGCAAATTGCTTAAAGGATCTACCTGATCCTTTATTGCCTTGGCAGTAAAAGAGCTCTCACCATGCCCCCCTGTAGCAACTCTGGTTGGAAAAACACTGGTGTCCTCTGCACCAAAATGATGCCACGTGGGCTGCTGGCCAGGTAGAGCCCCCAGCAACAGCCTGCCCCAGAGGAGCAGAGCTCTTTAGCTTCTCTGCAAAACAGACAGAGCTTCAAATAAAGAACCCTAGAGAAGGGAGGGAATTTGTTCTAAATGCAGGTTTAATTTTTCTCCTGCTCAGGCTTTCGCCGCCAGCCACGTGGCAGCCATGCATGGAATGGTCTCCTCTCCAGGTTGGTGGCAAACGGGTGCCTCACACCCCTGGAATTAAACAAATGCCCTTTTATTTCCATGCACAGGATAAATTCTTCCCATGAATAAAGCTCTGCAGTGGATCCAGGAGCTGCTCAGCTCCTGGGCGGAGGTGCCAGAGAGATAAGCAGGACTCACACCAGCTTTACCCTCACTGCAGATGCAGGGACCTCAGCAGCTTGGGGGATTAAAAAACCACTTGTGTGCACAAATTGGACCATTGCAAATCCCTGCAATACCACAGGGCAAGGACAAGGTGGGGATGTCTCTCCCCAGCCCTTGGTGCCTTTGGTGTCCCCTCTTCCTGGGCAGTTCTTGGGCTCAGCCCCATCCTGGTGCTCCATGTGCTTTGCTGGGTCAGCATTCAGAGCCAGGATCAGGCTGCTCTGCACAAAGATACAGCAAAAAGCAGCTTTTCCCCAGCCTCTACGTGGTACAACCCCAACAATACACAAGTGGCAGGCGTGACACATAACAAGGAGCAGGGAGAAGGCAAGCAAATAAGCAGTAAGATCTTGGTTAATAAGAGACTCATGAAGTCCCTCCTGGTCCTCAGCCTTGCTGCACTTGTTAAGTCCCTGCAGACATGGAAGCAAAAGTGATCAAGTCTTAACAAGGAAGACAAGAGAAGTGGCCTCATTTCACAGCCTGGGGAGATGCTGCAGGCGCTGGGAAAGGAAATACAGAGGTGTCTAAGGAGGAGGCAGACCAGCAGAGAGGAAGTCTCCAACACAAGGAGATACAGCAGCAGGCACACGGGAGAAATACATGGATGTCTTCATCACTGCAGCGTTGAAAATGTCCATGGATTTCTCCCCTGTGCCTTTTGCTGCATCTCCTTGTGTTGGCACCTGCCAGTTCCAGCAGCGAAGTGGAACAGACAGCAGTGCTTGAAATAGGGCTGGGCCCAGTAACTGCTGTGCTCTTGCCACAGGGCTCTTGTAATTGTTAAAAAATAAATGAAAATAAAGAACCTGGAGTGTTAGAGCTAACGAAATGCTTGTGCTGCCTTCAAGCAAGGGAGTGCAGGGCTCTCCCTTCTCAGGGCCCAAGGAACGTGCTTGGCTTCGTGTCTCCCTCCCCACCACGAACCACATGGCGAGGGCGGGAGGGATGCGGAGGGACGCACTGGAGGATGCGGTAACCTTCAGGGTGGTGTTTCATCTTGTCCCGCAGGTTGGGCAGGGCGAGGCAGCCCGTGGTCTCCCCGAGGACTGCCACCATGTCTGAAACAGAGACCAGAGAATGACCCAAGATCGCATTTCGCAACATCCAGCTCTCCTCAGTTGGCAGGTGAGGAAATGGGACAATGAAGGAAGGAAGCCCTTGGCCAGGAGCAGGCAGGAAGCCTGTGGCAAAGCAGGGACCCCACAAACCACGGACCTTCATCCTTGGGGCTGCTCTGCCCTGGTGTCACCTGCAGGGAGGGACACAGGAGCAGGTGTGGTGGCCCAAGGAGGGATGAGATGGGGCTGGGTGGCATCTCAAGGGTCAGGAGATCACTGGGGGGGGGTGTTTGGGGTTCCTCACCCCCTCTCTTCCACAGCCTCCCGCCCTGGAGACCGGCGCTTGCCCCATTACAAAACATCCCACCCAACAGAAGG
>NW_010336040.1:0-3216 GCF_000700745.2 Antrostomus carolinensis
CGGCGTGAGGAGGGGGCTTCCATCTCCATCCCCCCACGGGACAGACCCTCCTGGGGACCCAAGAAGCCCTTGACCAAGTCCCAAAGCCTGGGAGAACCAGTGACCCGGAGCAGCCCACAAAAAACCTCATGGCCCAGCCCAGGGGAGCTGACGTTTGGGACAGCGGATGGGGAGCTGGGGCAGGTCCTGGGAGAGCCCAGCCGGGGTACACAGGGTGGTGTTGGGGTGCCAGGTGGCCGCCCTGGCCCGGCTCTCGGGTCACATCCAGGAGGAGCTCATGGGGCCGGAGGAGCAGCAGCAGTTGCTGGAGGCAGACCTGGTGGGGAAGAGATGGGCAGCGCTCAGCGTCCTGGAGCGGGAGCCGTGCTGCGAAAGCGGGGACGCCTGGTACTTCCGTGTGGGTTTTGTTTTTGAGCAGACCCAGCTGGTGTTTGCAGCCAAGGTAAGGTGGGAATTGGGGGGAAAAAACATCTCCTGGGTGGTGCAGAGGGCACGGGAGGTTGTGGAGCTGCAGGCGAGCAGGAAGCAGGAGCGTTGGCTTTTCCACTGACCCCCGTCACGCAGGCGGTTCCCCTTTTTGCATCTACTTCTGCATTTGGTCAATGGGACAGTGCTGCTGGCGCTGGGGAGACAAGGGCGACCGCTCCCGTGGGTCCAAAGGACACGTTGAGGAGAACGGCACCACTGGGAGAGATGTCCTGGCAAGTGGTCTCAAGGGGCCAGTAGCCAGCAGCTAGAACAAGTCCAGAGGAGGCCACCAGGATGATGCGAGGGCTGGAGCAGCTCTGCTGTGAGGACAGGCTGAGAGAGTTGGGGATGTTCAGCCTGGAGAAGAGAAGGCTCCAGGGAGACCTTCTAGTGGCCTCCCAGTACCTGAAGGGGCTCCAGGAACGCTGGGGAAGAATTTTTCATAAGGGCAGGGAGTGAAAGAACAAGGGGAAATGGGTTTAAGCTGAAAGAGGGGAGGTTTAGATGAGATGTGAGGAAGAAATTCTTCACTGTGAGGGTGGTGAGACAGTGTCCCAGGTTGGCCAGAGAAGCTGTGGCTGCTCCTCCCTGGAAGTGTTCTTGGCCAGGCTGGATGAGGCTTTGAGCAACCTGGTCTAGTGGAAGGTGTCCCTGCTGCTGGCAGGGGGGTTGGGACTGGATGAGCTTTAAGGTCCCTTCCAACCCAAACCAGTCTGGGATTCTATGTAAAGCAGAGGCTGGAGCAGAGCTGGCTCCTCAGGCAGAGCAGGATGAGAGCATCAAAGGAGCTTTGCACCTCGCCTGGGGGTCACACCTCCCCTCCATTCCCATTTCTTGCTCAAAGTTCCAGTAGGCACCAGTGGGTTTGGAGGGTGCCCAGCACCATGTGTGGGTCAGAGCAGGGGCTGGTAGCCCTGAACTGAGGCAGTGGCCCAGCCCAGCCCAAGGCATCCCGTGGCCCTGTCCTCATGCAGCTGGCCATGCCCTGTCTCTCTCCTTGCAGGTCCTCAAGCCGGGCTGCCCCAGCCTGGGGGTGCAGAGCTCCCTGGGGACCCACTGCAGCATCCAGTGCCTGATCGGCCGCTTCACCGACTGCCTCCCTCCAGAGCTGGTGCTCCCGGGGAGCCCTGAGGAGCAGAGTCTGTCCCCTTCCAGAGAGGAGCCAGCCCATCCTGCCACCCACCCTGTCCTGCAGGTCCTTATTTCTCCTGAGGTTCCCTACCAGACCCTGGCAGGCTTTGTGAAGGGATCCCAGGGTTTGCACAGGACCAGCCCCGGGCACTACGAACGCCTGGCTTGCCTCCTCCTCCTCCAGGTGTGCATGGGGCTGGAGCACCTCCGGGTGCAGAATGTGGAGCAGGGCGACCTCCAGCCTGAGAACCTGCTGCTGGTGCGGTGCCCTTGTCCTCCCCAGGGCCAGCAAGGCCAGGAGGCATCCCTGGGGCTGTCCCTTCCAAGGCTGCTCATCAGCAGCTTCTTCAAGGTTAAAGACAAGCGAAGACCTTGTTCTACCAGCCAAGAGCAGGACTGGACCCAGGGGGTGGCTGCACCACCCTTCCCAATGGCAGATGAGCTGAATGTAGGCGTGCTGATCTATCAGATCTTGCATGTGGACATCTCTCTGGAAAACGCTTTGGGGTTCAGAAGCAACAGACTCCCTGAAATCCCCTCCCTGTCCATCTATTCCACGGGACTCAAGCGTTTGGCCACGCTGCTTCTCCACAGAGATCCCTGCAAGAGGATCTCCATCGAGCAGGCAAGGAGCATCCTGCAGGTCCTGCTCTGGGGACCACGCCAGGAGCTCTTCGCCAGGAGCAAGAAGACCCTCACCCTTCTCCGGAGCTGGGTGGAGGTGAAGAGGACTCTGTTGCTCCTGAAGTTTGCAGAGAACTCAGCTGGGGCAGGGACAAGCCCCAGCCTCGAGGAGTGGCTGTGCTGCCAATACTTCAAGGAGGTCACCGAACAAACACTCTACCAAGTCACTCAAGCTCTCTACACTCCCTGAAGACAAGCTGAACTTCAGCCCACCCAAAAGGTCCCCCCAAAGCCAAGAGCCCATGGGGACCTGGCCAAATCCACCAGCTGCCATCTCCCACAAGGAACCCAAGCTGGTCCTGGCTGGGAAAACCCTGTTTGCAAACCCAAACCTGCTTCTCTGACAGCCCACGAACGAGGAAGCTGGGACCAACCTCCCACCCAGGACCCCCACGATGCAGGGTGTGTTTTTACACCCTTGGCCAATTTTTGTTTCATGCTGCAAGTCCAGTTTCTTGGAGCATCTCAGGAAAGACAGCTGGATGGAAACCACAGGATCGAGCACCAATTTAGTGGCTGATTATCCCAAATAAATTTTATAGGACTTGGACTTTGTACAAACCCCCCTCAGACCCCTCCTGAGGCCACGAGGCTTCTGCTGTTTTAAATAACAACACAAAGCCACACATGACACCTTAACCCCCCGACAGCAAAGGAGAAATACAGAACCCTGTAAACCTGCTCTTTTTAGAACCAGTTTGTGGCAGAGTCACAAATATAAATGACATTTGAAAAGAGGGAAACACAACAACCGCCCAGCTTCAATAAAACCCAGAGCTGAGCCTCTTCTGTCCTGCTCCTGTCTGTGCTTCTTTGACAGCGTTACACACCCCGGTGATGTATCCAGGGTGAAAGAACAAAGCCAAAATTCACTGCCCGCTGGTGATGAGCCAGAACAGCCTCCGTGGTGTCCAGTAAATAGCTCAGGAACGT
>NW_010336041.1:0-309 GCF_000700745.2 Antrostomus carolinensis
GCTGGAGCCCGGGTGGGAGGGGCTGATAAGGAGTTGGAGCTGCATGAAGGTAGAGAGCAGCAGGAAGCAAGGGTTTTGGGAGGGAAACAAGGTGGTGATCCTGAGGCTGAAAGGTGAAGAGAACTGTGGGGTGATAACAACAGAAAACGTGCAGCTCTCAAGGCATACTAAATAGTGTGATGGCTGTGACCACTGCTTTTCCTGCCCCACCTTGCTTTGCTCTTGGGAAATGTGTCCAGGAGATGATGGGGTTGCACCTGAGAGCCCCTCTGCCGCAATACAGGGTGTTTGCTGTCCAACTTCTGTGCC
>NW_010336041.1:378-679 GCF_000700745.2 Antrostomus carolinensis
AGAGAGCGCAGCACTGTTTCAGCTGCGAGGCTTCTTGGAGGGGAGAGGGAGGAAAAGCTTTGTACACTGAGGAATCTGGCCAGGAGGGAAGGAAATGCCATACCAACATACTTTTAATGTTACTGACCGGCAGCCAGACTCCCTGCGGGGGAAACTCTGTCCCCTGAGCTGAGTTCGATCATCACCTCTGCCCTGAGCTGTAAACCCAGCCCTGCTGCATCTGACCCCCACTGGTCACCACAGCGTCATATGGTGACTCTTGTTTGTGCTTCGCATCTGGCACAGGGCAGTGCTGGGGATA
>NW_010336042.1:0-320 GCF_000700745.2 Antrostomus carolinensis
TTCCAACCCAAACCAGTCTGGGATTCTAAGACAGGGGAGGGTTTTGGGATCCACCTGGCACCGCTGCTGTGTGTCCCCACAGCCCCTGACAGCACCTTGCACAGGGACCTTAGTGACAGGGAGGTGCTGCTGGAGGGGACGAAGCCCCTCGAATGAAACACTCCCAAGCCCTTTCCATCTCTCCCCAGGATGGTGTCTCCATGAAGACTCTTTCCGAGCAGGGAGTCAGGATCAGCAATAAGAAGCCCCGCAAGGCCGGCAGCGCTGGCAGCATGCTGTACGGCCGCTTCGTGAAGGTAAACGGCCCCGGGGAGCAGCTG
>NW_010336042.1:407-851 GCF_000700745.2 Antrostomus carolinensis
CAGCCTCCCCAGCCCATGGCTGCTGGGGCCCCCAGGGACCCCCTTTTCCTTGTCCCCCTTTCTCATGGCCCCTCTGCCTCTCTCCGCCGTAGTCGGCCACGCTCACAGCACACGGGGAGGAGTCCACGAAGCTGCCCACCGGCTCAGAGAGCAGTGAGGAGGAGGAGAAGCTGGATCTCTCTTCAGCCAGGAGGCAAGGCTGGGGAGTGGTGCAGGCACCATCCCCGTGATGCAGCAGTGGGGAGGGATGAGGGCTATGAGGGGGAGCCCTGATCCAGACCACAGTCCCCCCAGTGCTGATGCTGGGGATGACATGTCCTGTGTCCCGCAGGCTGACGGATGAGGAGCTGATGCGAGTGTGCGGGGGACGCACGGCACACAAGTAAGTGGTTGGTGGGGGCCACAGGGTTGGGCTCCCCACTCCTGGCAAAGGCTGCCAAGTCC
>NW_010336043.1:0-8225 GCF_000700745.2 Antrostomus carolinensis
ATGCACTGGTCTTGAGCTTGGAGGAAGCGGTGCTTGAATTTTAACTAACTTTCTTGGGCCACCTTACCTTCCAACAGTCTAGCTTGTGGGATATCCCTAAGTAGGTCCTTGAAGAAGTCAAAGTTAGCTCTCCTGAAGTCTGGGGTTGCAACCCTACTTATTGGCTTCCATTTTCCACACAAGATCCTGAAGTCTACCACCTCATGATCGCTGTAACACAGGCTGCCCTCAAACCTTCACATCCCCAACCAACCCTTCCTTGTTAGTAAGAACAAGGTCCAGAACCACACCTCTCCTCATCAGCTTTTCCACCTCCTGCATCATCAAATGGGGTCATATGGGGAAAATTTAATGTCATTTTCAGATTTTCCCTATAGCACTATTAGTACAGATTCGGATGGTGTTTAACTGAAGACATGGCTGGCAAAATGGCATTGATCATTCAGGTTTTTTCTTTTCCTGTGGCAATGTAAGGCTTCACCTGACACATTAATATTGGTTATTTCTACAGTTGCACAACAGGAAGCTGAACTTGTAAAAGATCTCAGTTCATCACTTACTGCAGCTGCACCAAGAGGGCCACAGTTCCTTAACAGTTTTTCTGAAATTCCTATACAAAAAAGTTCAGTGGTGTCTCCAGCAGATCAGTTTGTCAGTGTTGCAAGAGCATCGATGAGAATGCAGAAGGTGAAACAAAAACTTGATTCTGTTATGGTAAGTTAAATTTAATTAATTTCCAGAAGTATATATTCTTCTCGGCCAAAGTTCATATTCTGACACTGGTATATGTAACAGAACATATGTATGTAGTCTTGGGATCTGTTCTTCAGAAATGAATGCCTCTCATTTTTGTTTACCAAGTATTGTTGACACGGGATGTTTTCTGTCCATGCCATTGGCATTCATACGATTTACTCCATAGATCATCATGGCTAAGCTTTAGAAAATTATCTTTTTTATTATTTTCTTTTTTTCTCTTTACCTTTAGAATTGTATGTGGCATAAATGGCAGGGGTTTCATAGAGGGGGGGCTGCAGGGCTGACCTTTGTGGGAGGAGATCATGGACTTGCCCTGTGCTGCACACAGCCATTTCCAGACAGTTCTGCAAAGGACAGTACAGACTCACTGCACAACTGAAATTGGAACCAAAGAGAAGAGCACATGGCACCTCTGTGAAAATATATTTAAAAGAGGTCGGTAGCTAGTAGGGGCAGGATACACCAAAGTAGAGGAGGAAATACAAAGGAAAATATGTCAGGAGATACAGGAGGAGGATGTGAGGAGGCACAAAAAAAGACGCAGAAGGAGATGCAAAGATGATGCACAACTGGAGGTAGATACAGGGGGAGATAGTGGAGTAGGCATGAAGGGAAGGACAGGAGGAGATGTGTGAGGACACACAAAAGAAAAAACAGAGGAGGAGGTACACCTCTGAAGGGACTGCAATCCATGGAGGAATCCACACTGGACAGGTACAGTCCCTGAGGGGATTTCGGCTAGTGGAGGACCCACACTAAAGCAGTTGAAAGGAGTCAGAAACAAGGAGTGGCAGAAAGAGTGAGCCTCTCTGCACTAACCCCACTCTCCTGCACTACCCATCACCTTACCAAATGGACTGAGTGTAACACCATGGCAAAAGCAAGGAGGCTGGGGGCTAGGAAGGAGGAGAGAGAGGTATCTGAAGTCAAGACAAACAAAAAGGGAGGAAAAGTGCTTCCTTTGGATGTTTGTTTGACTATTTGTCTTGTTTCTCAATACCCAAATCAGTAATTAAAAGCTTTTGTAATTGGCAATAAATTTAATTAAGTGAAATTCCCCAATCTGAGACAATTTTGCATGCGACAAGAATGCAGAATATTCCAAAATAGCTCTGTGCAGTTATAATTACTGTTCACAATGACGTGAACTGCATTGGGTTTAGGCTTAGTATTTTTCATTTTTAAGTACTTTTGAGTGCGTATAGATTTTTTTTTTTTTTTTTAATGTAGTTTTAGGCTTTGGCTGCATTAATAAGTAGTGAAGCACAAAAGAAGCAGGTGAGTAGGTGAAAGCAGTTGTTGCTGAGGATGCTGTAGCTACTCTTGTCATGCTTTAAGGGTTTTGCTTTGGATTAGATCTAGTCTGACTCCCTGGCCTGGACTTCCCCATTAGACTTGTACTTTGAAACTATTCAAAAGAAAGTTATCCCCCAGTCCTTTGCTTTCTGGAATGTGAGTTCCCAGTGAGACCCCTCTATGAAATACCGTACTGTAGCTCACTTGGTAATGGTAGCATGTTGCTGCTTCCTCTACAATTATATGTGGCCTCACATAAGGGAGTCTTGTTTCTGTTTTCTGCTTATTTTGTTCCTGCTTATCTACAAGTGAGCTGTGGTGCCTTCAAGTTGTTTGTCAGTCAGAGAGAGGCACAATATGGAGAGAATGGAGTGTGTAACCTTATGCCTGTGAAGACATTTCAGAAGAAATTATTTTTACTCTTTTGGATGTTTTGTCATCTCAGGAAGAAGACTGGGATAATTAATTTCTGGGATTTTTTATCACTGCAACTGTTTAGTTCCTAGTTAGCCAGGGATTCGGGGCTGTGGGAGGCAAATGTGGTTTAGCAGAACCATGTAGTGGCTCCATGGAGCCATGTAGCTAGGTGAAATAGATACGCCTGCAACTGTGTTTGAGAGAATAACTTTCAGCTAGACTACCATTACTCAGTGACCAGTTTGGCATGAATAAATCTGCTGTGAGCAGTGATGATCAAGGTTTTGGACAGCATCCTCTAAAACCTCTACCCATGGACCAGATATATGGGAGATGTCAGAAAGGTCATCTGAGTCTTCTCACCATGTGGGTTTCCAAACAGTTCTGGATGGCAGTTGAAAGAGTCCACATCCAGTCTGATATCTGTCACAGAGCAGTGATGATTATAAAAACTGAGAGCACTTCCTTGCAGGACTTTATGAACCACTGAGATGTTGGAAGATTTCATTGAAAGGACTCTTGATACTTATCTTTTCAGCAATCCAACATGAGACTCGGGGGACAGTGGTACCTCCTTTCCAAGTAGCGACAGGATCATCCGTTGCATGTGGATGCAGTATTGCCTGCCTGCATTATCAGAGATACTAGACAGCCCCGGAGTATAATATATCAACACTAAAACTTAACATTTCTACTAATTTGTAATTGGGAATTACAGTTTTGGATGGGAATGTGTTTACATGTGCGCAACTTCCTTTTTCATGTGAAAAATGATGCTTGTGTGTAAGTGCAGGGTTTGCTGGAAGGCTCGTTAGAATGTGTGCTCACATGCATGCGTTGCTAAGGTGTTTGTCAAAGTAGGCCTCGCAAAGGCTGCCACTCAGCTGCATGTGTGAGAATGTGCTAATACATGTGCTGGGTACAGACAAATGAACATAAAGAAAGCAGTCTTTATAAAGTGACACATGGGGTGGCAGGCTGCCCTGTGATAGGACTGGAATATGAAAATCCAAGTGAGAAGGCAGTTATTACCTTGTGTGTATTTGTCTGACAGGAAAATTAAAAGGGAATTGGAAACTACGTAGGCTTTTTACTGGTCTTTTGGTAATGGTTGCATGCCAGTGCCTTGTCACAGACACATAAGGATTATCATGTTGGGACATGCATGTTGGTAGCATACCTTGTAGACAGTAAATGTCAACTGAGGTCACATGCTTGGGGTCTTGTTTTATGAGACAAGGGTGTTGGAACCGCTGAACAGCAGATATGCCAATACAGGGGTCTTTGGGTTCAATGTGTGTGAACTTAACAGCAGTAAGTGATGGATATGAAATTAACTTGTAAGTGCAAAGTTTGGAGATTGGCAACTTAGATATATGATTAGAAAATGTGATATGAATACATTAAAATTTGGTTTAAGCGTAATAGAAATATAGAATATTCTGATCTTGTATGAGCTTGGTGTTTTTTGTGTTGTGACCAGTGCCTCCTTTCCAGGTCTCTTTAGAACTAATCTTGTTTTGTTTTGTTTTTCTTTGCTACCTAAACAGGAATCTTAATGAATGATAGAAGAAGCTTCTTTTCTTTTCCTCTGCAACATTACCATTCTTGTTAGCCCAGAAAATGTATAATTAGAACCAAGAGTTGAATACTGGGCTAAAGCTTTAGTAATTCACAGAAGCTAGGACGTTTTGTTACAAAAGGTAAAGATTAGTTTCTCTATGAAACCAGAATGCAGAATTGGCTTCTTTGCCACATAGAGAAATTACAGTATAGCGAATCTTGGCAGCAGTTATTATTTGTCTCTGCCTCAAGGAACTAATGCTAATTTATGTTTCTATTCACAGAAGTTTTTGATAGGAAAACACTTAACACATCTCTAGTCATTGAAAGAACTCATAAGTGCTTTTCATTCAGTGTTACTGTTTATGCACTTGAAATTTCTCTTCCATCTAGCAATCAGAATACGTGTTTGTAACTGCATAACAAGGGGGTGATAAATGTTATGTAGATATGGGGAGAAGGGCTTCTTTTAAAGTTATAATAGCCTGGCTCTGAAATTGTGATTTTTAGATGTCAGAACTTTTATGCTGTAATTTGAAGGAGAAAAAAAAAACAACCTTTGTAGCACTTAAGGATGGCATGTCTATATACCCTGTAGTGCTAGTCCTGGAATCAATTATATGTTAGCTGCCTCATCTCTTAGTATGTGAATACTTCTAAATTAATTAAAAGTATGTTTGGCTTTTCCAGTCTTTACTTTGCGATATATTTCTGAAAAATGTTATTAAGAGGTTATCAAAGTGGTTACCAGAATTCTGATACTTAGAGGGTTTTAAGTGTAATATTGGGCAAGTAGAATGTAAAAGTATTCTTTCCTATATGCAGGACTACTTAGAACTGTTTGAATTTTTTTTTTTTCTTGTCGTCTGAGTTATTTATTACTATGCCAGAATTCATTAAGGGAGTAGCTACTTTGAGAGAAACCAGAAGCTTATACCTCAGATTGCATCAGATGTACTGAATTTTCATTCTTACGCTGTATGACTCTGAAGTATGGTCACAGATGATGCTTTAGTATAGTATACATCAAATACTATACTGTATGAATCCTTCCAGATGGTCTCCTTTTAGAATTTTGTTGAGATTCAAAGGATTTCTTGTTGTATGTAAACAACAGAATTTAAAGCCTGTTTTCAGAAAAAAAAGCATGCAACCTTTGTAGTGAACACATAATCATGATACTGATACTATCTAAGCCATCAAGTGGAAGAAGCTGGAAACTTGTCCTTTTGTCTGCAACAAAGACCTAGAGGCAGAGCTGGATGCCAAAGTGGTGTGTGTTTTTTATGCTACCATTGTCAGTCTTGTAAGAATCTGTCCTCCAGGTCATCTTATTTTTGGTAGATTCTGAAATATCAAGCTTGGCTTCTGGGTTGTAGTGCAGATCGGGAAGAGTTCTATAGTAACTTACTACAACTTCAACGTGAAGATGGAAGACCTGAGGATCGTAATATATTCAGTACTGAGGACTCCTATTAAAACATTGCCATTTCTGGACATGTTTTTGGCCAACTAAAATGTGATACCACAGTGTCTCCGCAGGCTGAAATAGCTTTTTCACTTGATCATGCCTGCAATACAAAATTTTTATCTACAAACTGTCAGAGGAGGTACTGATATTCTGTAATCTTATCTATCGTATGTATAAGAAATGTGCAGTATTTTTAAAGCCTCTTTTCACTGAGTAAATTCACAGAATTAAGTTTCTAAATTTTTCCCAAAGAAAACTTAAAAATTACTAGGAAGCTTTTTTTTTTTTTAATAATATGTATATCATAGTTGGGGGAAAAAAAAGGGCAAAAAAGCACTCAATTTTATTTCTTACTAAAAACAAAACTGTAGATGAATAATTTGTAGGAAACTGTAAATAAGATCCATTCCAAACTGATTATGAGGAGGATGCTTGTGTGTTTCTACTTAGGAAATTCAGGATGTACCCATGTATTCAACATTGTAGTTAGTTCTGGACACTCCTTCTGAAAAAGGATATAGTAAAATGAGAAGCTCATACAAGAGTAATACAAATCGCAAAAGCTATTGAAGAGCTTGCATGTAAGGAGATTGAATTCCCTAGAGCTCCTCAGCTTTGCAGGTTGTGCAGGAGGAGATGAGTGAGAGGAAAGTTGTGACAGAAATACATGAAAAAATGAACAGTATTGGAAAATAAATTGTTTCTTACAGCTGAAGGGGACATATGCTGAAGTTACATACACAGAGTGCTATGAAGGCCAGAAGTGTACAGGGGTTCACAGAGATGCTGGGCAAATTCGTAAAGGAGCAATTCAGCTATTGGCCCAATGAACCGATGTTACTGCCAGCTGATGCTCAAGAAGTTCACAAACTATTGAGTGATGAGAGTGGAAGAGCCCTAAGGAGAAAGATCACTCTAAACTTATGCACCTTGTCTGCTACAGTTTACTGTTGAAAAACGTGAGGATGGATCTTTGATCTGACACAGCATAATTATTCTTATATTATGGAGTATATATACAATGTATAGAGAAGTTATACTGACAAGTGTGTGGCATTGTTATTATGAGTGGACTGTGGTAATTCTCAGTAAAAGTTACTAATATTCTTTTCATTACATCAGATTAGTAAATCATTGAAGTTCAGTGAAATTTTAAAGAGTTTATTAAGGTTACTTTTCTTCCAGTTTTGCTTTTGTAGCAATTTCAAGTGAGATCCATATGGCCTACTGCATGATAGGTTTGGCTTTCAGTTTATTATTTATCATATTAGTGGAAAACATGATCCTGTAACATAAGCAATCATTTTTCTGATGACCTGTGCAATACATTCCACTGGAATGAGGGCTTTTAAATTAAATAGCTGCTTTTGAATAGTGCTGTATACTTTTTCGTATTCCTCTTCAGGATGCTAGGAAATGCTTTTCTTACTCTAGGAAATTCTGTTGCAATTACTACTTTAAACATAGCTACCCCCAGCTGCAGGTTTATAAGGGTGTGTTTTATAAGCCATGGTGGGACCACTTTTAGATCTGAAATCCTATAACCCTATGCATTTCATTTACTGGATACAAAATTTCGTTATAGGCCTTTTTTCATTTTGCCAAACAGCTACTGTTGAATTGTTGTGAGTACATAAAATGATTGCTGGTATGAAATGGCTGAAGTATTACTAGAAGCTTCATATAGGTAAAATACTTAATAGCATATGAAAGTTTTGCCAGAATTTTGCTTTATATGTCTTTAAGAAAGAGTTTGTTATAAAATAAAGTTTTAGAAATTGTAATGGATTTTCCTTGTCAGTTTATTAAATTTGCGAGTTTGAATTATGTTACCTGTGTTAGAAAAAAAGTTGAACAAATAGCTGTTTTTTTCTGTGATTTGTTGTTTGTTTTGGTTTGGTTTTTTTCCCTCTGAAAATCTTACAAATCAGGTCAGATGCTTAAAATCTGTAATCAAAGAATCACAGAATGTCAGGGGTTAGAAGGGACCTCGAAAGATCATCCAGTCCAATCCCCCTGCCGGAGCAGGAGCACCTAGATGAGATCACACAGGAAGGTGTCCAGGTGAGTCTTGAATGTCTCCAGAGAAGGAGACTCCACAACCTCCCTGGGCAGCCTGTTTCAGTGCTCTGTCACCCTCACTGTAAAGAAGTTTCTTCTCAAGTTTAAGCGGAACCTTCCATGTTCCAGTTTACACCCATTGCCCCTTGTCCTGTCGTTGGGCATCACTGAGAAGAGCCTGGCTCCATCCTCCTGACATTCACCCTTTACATATTTATAAACATTAATGAGGTCTCCCCTCAGTCTCCTCTTTTCCAAGCTAAAGAGACCCAGCTCCCTCCCTAATATTTTCCTACATTGGAAAATTCTTGCCTTAGAAATTTTTTCTTGACATTCCTCATTTTTAGCAAGCACCAGATGAATTTTAAAACAACACAGTCAAAATAGGTGTAATAGAAAGGAAACTGTTGTCTGTGTTTTGAAGATGAAGGAACTTTGTCATGCGTAGATGTGACATGAGTAGTTTCACAAAATCTGTCCTCATACTGATCTATATGGATTTGGTGCAGTTAGTTACTCTGCAGTAATTGCTAGTCTTCCCACACTTACCCAGTAAATAAAATGGGTAAAATATCTTGCTTTTGCTGTTAAGTGAAAGTCATTGTCTGGGCTGTTACCTAAGAAATTAGGTCCTGCACTTTGGCCACAACAACCCCAT
>NW_010336044.1:0-326 GCF_000700745.2 Antrostomus carolinensis
ATTCCCCGCGTCCACTCCCCGCCTAGTCCTTCCAGGCGAGTCCTGTTCTAGCACTGAAGGTGGGGCTTAAATGTATTAATATTAAAAAAGCGCTGTTGACCTATATTTGGAGGAAACCCATTCCCAGTGCCTAGATTGCATGTAGTTTCAGAAACTCCGGGATTGGCACAGCAATTGACTTCACCGAGCTCTCTGATCAGCATGAATAATAATTATGAGGTGACTCTCGGAGAGGTTCTCTCTCTTTTTTTCTTTTTTTTTTTCTTTTTTTTTTTTTTTTTTTTTTTTTCTTTAAATTGTTCCCCCAATTTTTTCCCCCCCCACAA
>NW_010336044.1:403-699 GCF_000700745.2 Antrostomus carolinensis
AAAACAGAAGGTGATGCAATGCCGATAAGTTGCAAGTCCCTCCCCTGTGGAAGTACCAGAGCATTGGTGGCGAGCATCCTTAAAGAAATATCAATATATTTACGCTCTGATGGGCACAATTGCAAATGATGGTATTGCAATACGAGCTATATAATATGGAATCAGGAGAGGAATGGTCGATCCGGCTTCAGCTGCCTTTTGTGAGTGCACGACTGCATGCCTACTAAATTTAGAATACGCTCGCGAGGAAAATAATAATAATAATAATAATAATGAAGGCTGAAATGAAATGAAGC
>NW_010336044.1:801-1057 GCF_000700745.2 Antrostomus carolinensis
AACCGAGGACTGCGTTTGTAATAATGAGTGAGTGGCCTGGCGGTCACTATACACTTGGGGTCCTCTGAGCTGTATGCAATTCGTTTGATCAAAGTGCATCCTTGGGGACAAATGCAAACAGCAATCTCTAACCAAGTTACAGGGAACGCCATGGCACGGTAATGACTGTAAGTATCACACAGATTTTTTCCCCCACCAAATATCTAGACAGCTCCAGCCCCTACTAACTTGTCTGGATAGATGGGATTTACATTCA
>NW_010336045.1:0-2364 GCF_000700745.2 Antrostomus carolinensis
ATGTACAGGGTTATTTCCAGGTGGGCAATGACTCGGACTTCAAACCGGTTAGCCTCCTTTGTTTGGCGAAGCGGCATCATTAGCTCCCCATTAGCCCTGTTAGCGTCACCGCTCACGTCATCAGTCCAAATCACAGCATTCTCACAGTCGTCGTAGCCCTGCGCTTCTCCTCCCGGCCGTCAGCATCCCGGCAGTTATCCCGCCAACGGGTCAAGTGACCGCACACCCGAGTGCTGCGTGCAGCGTAGGTGTGCGGTGTCACGCTCTGGCTGCTGGTGGAGACACCCGCCAGAGGAAGAAAACGAGGCTGGGATCCAGACCTGCCCTCCGAAAATGACACGGCACAAGCAGCCCAGGCGGCCCCTGGGGCTGCCACTCACCTTTACCCCTTTATAGCAACTACCGGTAGTAGTGGGGATAGTGAGAGCAGCCCCGCATGCTTCCTTGCGTGCGTGGGTTTCTGTTGCACGCCGCTCCGCACAAAAGAGGAACAGAACAGACGCCTTCTGCCTCAGGATGAAAGAACGGTATCAAGTTGTCATTTGGGGCAGGGACAAGGTATAAGTTCAAGGATGGGAGTTCTGCTTGCCAGGCACTCGGAAGTGGGCAAAAAACCCAACCCCTAAGCAAACAACAGCAACAGTAAACCCCAGAGACTAATAAACCTTAAATAAAGTAATAATGTGTAAGATCTGTCTCGAGCACAGGAGCGCAGCCGCTGCACACAGAAAGCAGAACCGTTCTCTTCTCCGAGCCACGTTTCTCTTTGTACAAGAGCGGGGAGAGAGAATCATCCCGAAAATGCACTCGTCTGCGGCACTTCTTCATTCCCACGGGGACCTTCTCGGGTCCCGGCAGCTCGGGGCGACACAAGTCCCCCTCAAAGTGGCCGAACCACGCTCTTTATTATCCCAGCCGTGCAGATGAAAGTGCCGAGCGTGTCACCGCTGCAGTTTATTCCCAGGTTAGCATTTCTCTCACAGCCTGAAGCCACGAAGCGACAGATTTCTCCCTTTCTCACTCGGATCTGACACTCACGAGTGATTTGAGTGTGTGCGTGTGTGTGCACCCTAGAATATGACAGCGTGGAAAACGGATTATTCCCTGAAATAATAAACAATTAGCTTGTTCAAATTATCCGGCTTTTGCTGTGTTTTGTGTGTGGAGGAGTGCTTACCTCAAGTCTACTCAGGTTTCCCCGGCATAAAAAGTCTGTAAACATTGCAAATCATCTAGGAGAAGTGTTGGGTTGAATTCTACGAATCTAGAAACGTACCGCGTTTTTAAAAGAAAAAAATAATTATCAGGATATGGTATTAAAGAAAAAAAAATAGAGAAGAGGGAAATAGAGGAAGAGAAACTGAAATGGTATTGAAAAAGTCTTGGCTCTGGTAAGCAAGGAAATACTATCTTCTTTCTTCCAGCGTCACTTGACGAGACCATAAAGAGACACATATTGTGCATTTTCTCAGAGTTTTTCAATATCCCACATACATAACACCGGCAAGTTTCGACAGCTATTGCCAGGACTCGAGTTGGTTTCCCTCAAGTGAAGAAATGCATCTTTAAGTGGGAAACCTGCCATTGGCTAACCACAGTCAGAGATGTCTGCTGGGATAAACAACACTGTTAATTCCTTCAAGCTCCATCTGTGGAAATGATAAAGTGCAGCCATTATGGAAGACTGCAAGGTTAAATTAATTAGGTTCCTCCATTATGCTGCAGTCTTCTGAAGATGATTGCTATTTCCCTCTTAAATGCCATTATTCCTAGATCTATCTAGCAGCTGATGCAATTAAAGTGAACATAATGTAAATTTAACAACACAAATAACACTTTCCTCCACGTATGTTTGAATGGGGCATGCAAGGGCTATATCGCAAGCTTCCATGTTCCCCTGCAAACATCTGATGTATCCTTAAAAAAAAAAAAAAACAACCAAAAAACCCCCAAACAAATCGGTGTGTATTTGGATACTTTTCTTCTGCAAATTCCTGGATCAATACTTTTGTTTCATGTTTTCATGTTCTCAGTAATGTTAAGGGATCCAGTTACAAACTCTTGCCAGTAAGAAAGAAAATATGCCCCACTGTGCACCCTCCTAAACACTTCTAAGAAATAGTGTTTTCTTTTCATTTGGAATTACAATTTTGTTTGTCTGCTCTGCCCCGGTGAGAGAGGCTATAGATTATTAGTAGACACATTTAATTCCGCACCATAACGCAGGCGGCTGCGCCCAGGGCCGACACACGCCCTCCCGGTGTGGTAGGGCCGGGCGGGGGGCGAGGGCACCTGGGAGGGAACCGGAGGCCGGAGCCCACCGGGGCCAGGGCGCTGCCTGCCTCCCTCCCTCCCTGCCTGCCT
>NW_010336046.1:0-10640 GCF_000700745.2 Antrostomus carolinensis
CGGAACCGACGGGGCCGATGGCGGCGGTTCCTCCGGCCTCTATCTGCAGAGCAGCTTCGATGTTGCCTCTCTGGCTGCGCTCGGAAGCTACAACGAGGCCTTGGCGGTGGCCCCGGTGGGTTCCTTCACACGCGCGGCACAAGGCCTGCGCCCGCCGCAGGGCCACAGCCAGTAAGTGCAACGCCCGTTACCGTGGAACAGGGCAGGAAGGTGTTTCTCTATGTGAAACACGTTTTATTTTCAAGACAGGTTATAATTTGTTTCCTTCTATCAGTGTCTCACTTTGCAGTGTTAGAATTGTATTGCCCTCATCTTACAGCCTCGAAGGTTGTTGGTGCAGGATGAAGGATCCTTCTAAAAGGAAAGAAGTGTGATTAAGTTTACCGACATCTTGACGTGCTTTTAAGCTCGTGTACTTTTTTTTTTTTTTGGGCCTTTTTTTAACATGCTCTTTCTCATATGTGAGCACAAAAAAGTTAAATTATTGCATAAAATGTTGTTGTTTGGTCATATTTAATTTGAGTATGTCACTGAAACAATGTATTAAGAGACTGAAGTTGGATCATGTGTTGCTTCTTGAAATATTTTAATTCTAGCAAAAACTGTTCTTGCCCCTTGTGGAAAAAACAAACAACATAAAGGAGGAGAAACTGGCACAGAACTCTGCTCAGAGAACTAAGTAATTACAGGCAGCTTTGACTTTATTGGAACAAAGTGGTCATTTATTGTCCAAAACTTCCAGTCCCTTTGCAGCTGGTGACATACTGCAACTGTTGCTCTTAGCTGCAAGTGAAATTTTAAAAAGGAGAAAATATTGCTTTAAAATCTCAGTTTCACTGGAAGATGTAATGAGAAGCTAAATAACAATTTGTTTTTCTTTTACAGTGTCTCTGTTCGCTGTGGAAAGAAGCATAAGCTAGAAGAAGAGGTGGAAGGGTAAATTAAATCTGTTTTTTATAGCCTGAAAAATCTTAATTTGCCCTTTGTTTTCTATGAAGATTTGAGCACATCTCACCTACAACATATGCAGGAAGGGCAATTCTATCATTATTTCCATTTGGAACTCTTCACCTGAATTGCACATAGGCCCAAATCAATTTCAGTTTCTTAATTAATTGTGTATTACTGATTATCTTGCATGGGTACCCACATTTTAGTAAGAGCAAGGTGGACTGATTTTCTTTGTGGAGGTTGTGTTTCCATAGTATGTCAAATCTGTTGAAATGCACATGGCTTTCTATAACATTTTTTCCTCAAGAATGCCACATTTCTCTTTTGACAATTGTAAACTTATTTTGTTTCCTAGTTGTCCTGTGAGGAAGAAGAGACTGACAGGAGTCAAAAATTGCCCTTTGAATCCCAACACTGAAGAATGGATTCTCTGTGCAGGTCAGCAGGCAGCTGGGGAGGTAGCAAGTCAGTGTGGTGGCAGCGGTCCTGAAACTGCCATGTTAGAAATTCCCTGTGAAGAAATGGATCAGACAATGGGGGAACAGCAATGCGAGGTTGCTCGCAGGAAGCTTCAGGAAATTGAGGACAGGTAAATGCAGGGATTGAGTAGACTGGCTTTGCTGAGCTTTCCCTTTTTTGGTGGGCATTAACAGTTAAATCTAGCTCTTAACAGTGTGATAACTACTGTAAGTCTGAGATGGACCTGCTGTTGAAGTGATTGCTTTTTAGGCTACCTATGGTCCTGTGAGTCTAGGGGCTGATGCTATGACCTGAAATTCAGGGTGCTAGAGCAAGAAATGCGAATGAATTACTATATTCACAATCATTATGTGGCATCAGTGTACCATAATGGGGTTATATGGTCTTCTGTGGGTATCCAGAGCTCAAATCTTAAGTGATGTTATCTGGACAGACTTGAGCTCGGCTTCTTTCAACCAATTGCACTTTCTTCTGTGATTAATACTTCTAAATGCTCAAGATAGATGTGAATTTCTCAGTGTAGAGAATAGCATGAACCAGAGAGATGTCTCTGCACATATGCAAAGACTGAGGTTCATCTTGCTGTTAAATACCAGATGGCTTGATATTGGGGGTGATGGGGGGGCTACGGGCAGTCATTGCAATCGTTTAATAAATGTAGTGTGCATTCTTGCCTTTGAAAGATTTCTGGGAATGTCATGTGTATGTATCAGTTGATTGCAGTTGAGATAGTATTCCAAAATATCTAAAATGACCACTGCAGACAGTTGTTAGAAAAACCAAAACTTATATAAATTATAAACCAAGATTTTTTTTTAGATGATTACTCCATAGATGGTGCGTGAAGGGAAGCAAGGTACTGTTAGATTGTTTTGGTTTTTTTCATGGGTAAATCAGATGTCTTTATTGTCTGGCTATGTCTGCAGTACAAAGTCTGCTTGGGATCTCTCAGATGATTGTTCCTCATCTTTCCCAGCTACTCTGCTAAATTTTCTGTAAAAGAGGTTTACCAAAAACAAAGGAGATAACCTCCAGCTTTTTCTAAATATTTCTGCTTTTTGTGCTGTTTTAATCTCTGAGAAATGGGTGCAACATCCTTAAAGGTTAAGAACTGTATTCAGTAGCTTTTCAATAATTCTCAAAAGTTAAGGTATGGGGAATTGACCAGGTGGAGCTACTGCGTAACTGAAACTCACTCTTGTCATGGGACTGAATCATACACTTTCCCCTGAAGTGAATTTATTTATTTTCTCTTAGTGTATGTCTGCATTGCACACTGCTGGACAATGCAGGGATAACAAAGCTAGCTCAGGTACCAGAAGTGGCATAGCTGCTTAAGTGGCTTCTATGGTAAGTCGTTCTTAGGGTATATTGGCCCAAGAGAGACTCATGTTAACACGGCCCCGCTGCTTCTGGTACCCAGCCTAGGTCAGTTATCTACACTGTACAGTGCAGTGTACGTTGATATTAACTGTAGTCTGCAGTGGATGTGCCTGTTAACAGTATGCTCAATAGTGTTTATCTCCCCCTCCATTCCTAGGATAATTGATGAAGATGAGGAAGTTCATGCTGATGGAAATGTTAGCAATCTGCCCACTCTTATCCTGTCAGATACCCTTAAAAAAGGGATGAAGAGGGATTTTGGTGAAGTCCTCACAAAGAAAATAATAGAATCTATGTAAGTTCTGGAGGAAATCATGGTGCTATGTAGCTAATACATGCAAAAAGAGAGACCCAGTCTTGTGTTTGTGGAATGTCCTTAATTACTGCATGATGCAGCCAAGATTGTGTAACAGATCAATCATCTGGTCAAAAACAGGAAAAACTATCCTAACGTAAAAAGTGAGAGTGGTCATCAAGCTGTCTGTTCTGTATTCCTCATTTGTAGAGAGTGAACTTTGTTGAATAAACCACTATACATTGATTTTTATGTATGTGAGTTTCCAAAAGAAACTGGTCCTAAAGTGTGACCAACAGTGGTCATTAAGTTTGGTGCAAAAGAAAAGAAAGAAAACGCAGGGTTAGAATTAGAAGTAATGGAACTAGTTAAAGAAGAGGAAATTTAATAGCAGGGGGGAGGAATGTATATGAATCCTGGAATATAGTTCCAGGCTAGCACAAAAGATGAAGAATACTCACTGGTCTTCTGCATTTAGTAATTGTCATTGGAGAACTTAAATTTAACTATGACTCCATCCCTTCTAGGAGCCGTCCCTCTATGGAGCTGGTACTTTGGAAACCTCTTCCCGAATTTCTCACAGATAAACTGAAGTCTGTTTCTGTTAAGAACATCAAGCAGCAGAGTACAGAAGGGTGTCAATCTAAGCAGTCAACACTGAGAGCTGCTTTTGACCCACAGACTGAAACATTCCCTGGATCACAACAGACTGTCATGTCTCCAGATCCGTATGTTAGTTTGGGAATCCCTGGGTGTGCAGAAGAAGAAATGGAGTTGTAGATGCCAGATTTTAGACTGGGAGTGGCAAGCTGCTGATGTGTTTTTGTTGCTGTTTTTTCATTCCCTCTTTCTTCCTGGTTTGATGTGTGAATCTGAAGTTTTTTTATTTGTTTTTGATTTTCCTACTAACAATCTTAAGAACATGGATAAGCCAGACACAACTTAAAGAAACTGAAAAAAAAACCCAACGCCAAGATTTCTGTCCTCTGGTCTGTTAAATATTCTTGTTTTTACTGAGAAGGTAATCCAGAGGCCTTCGGAACAAGGAAGTAGCTTTCCATCTTGCTTGATGGTGAAATACCCTCTTAATTGTCCTTAGTAAAGTATAAAATCCAAATATTGAATGTAACTGTGGCTTAAGCTGTATCTTTCACTTACTGAGCCATTGACACTTTGGTGCACATACTATGCTTGGTCAGTTTAAGCAGTCCCTGTGGAAATACAGCTTTTCACACTATTTCATCTGTGGCTGGTTGTATTTGATGTAAACTCAAATGTAGAAATTATACATTCTGCAGTACGGCAGGGAAGGAATGTTACAGCTAAGCATAAGCCTCTTTCTTTGTAGAACGTAAAACCAGCTACTAACTTGCAAGATACCTACTAACTTTAAAGTCATCTTTGGTTCATTGGCTCCAAATTGTGTTTGTGGGTTTTTGATGCCCCCCCACTTCAAATGATGCAAACTCTGGAGAAAACTGGTTCTCAGCCAGTTGATTCACACTTTACATTGTGCTGTGATTCTTTGTATGCATCAAGTTGGAAAGTCAGTTGAAGACAGTGTAACTTTTGATTAAATAAATGGCATCCTTTAATTTTGATAAACATAAGTAAATCAGATAACAGGGAGTTGATTTCTGGTGTAAAGAGCATCAAATGCTGATTATCATCTGTAACCAAGTCCCAAACTTTGAGACTGCTGTCATCAGTGATGGAGTAAAAAAGATGCTTGTCTTCCTCCTGAGGGAATCTAGACTTAAAATTTAAGCCAGAACATGTGCCATTAGCATAATGTCACATAGTTTATGCAAATATATGCCAAAATAATTTTGTACCCTGCTTTTAGGATGTTAAGGAATCCTTGATGTGTTTACTGCTTGTAGCTTTCCTCAATGCACAACAGTTCCATTATGCTTAAAACCCTTAAACAAGGTAGAGAATCTCAGGTTGTGTTCTTAAGTCCTTGAGCTTTCTCAAAGATACCCAAATTGAGGCTTTTCATGAGAAATTCCTTCCCAAGTAATAGGTTCTGCTCAGAGTCTTAGCATCCCGGTCTGTTTTTGACATCTTGCTAACATACAGGAGCATGTAAACAGTAATGCAGCTGTTTTTATAAGGAAAATCTACTCTTCCTTTGCACAACTAATTGATAATCTTTGTGATTATATTTTTTACTGTTGAATAATCTATAGTTGATAGTTTAAAATAAAGCTTCTCTTTTTGCAGCTGTTCTTTCTTTTCTTTTGGCTGACAGCAGAAGCTTTGTTCAAAAGATACCCCTATTTGTTAAGTCCTGTCTATCTTACTGCTCTTGTTGAAGGTTGCATGACAATTGCTCTCTTTTGCTAAAACATTTCAGAGCTTCACTAAAAACATTCCAACATTTGAATAGGTATTACTCTGGAAACTGGTATATAACTTTAACATTCTAGAACTTTTATTAAATTGGAGAACAGGTGCAGCTTTATCTTATTATTGTGTCTAGTTTTACTTCAGGGTCTGCTACCAATCTTGTGCATTCACTGTAAAATTTCTCATGTATTATTAAGCTGCTGAACATGCTTAAAATCTACAGCCTTTGTCACGCTGCATTGCTTGAGTATAAAGTAAAGCAAAGCAGTTTGGCAAAGGCTGTAGTCACTGTGGGTAGGAAATGTGGTGCCTCCAAATAATTACCTGTTTATATGTTTGCAGGATTATAGCAAATGTTCAAAGTTGGAACTGTTTTAGCTGATAGCTCTGAATCCTAAATGAACTGAAAATAAAGGATAAAAAATTCAAAAGATTGATTAAACCATCTCAGCAACACTAAAATTGCAACAGAGGATGTAGAAAACTGGGGGAAGCCTAAATAGGTCACATCTAGATGCAAGTTTTTTTCCCCTCTTAAAAATGACAAATTGCATATCCAATTTGCAGAAATTTTTGTAGATTGCTTTTAAGGGTACTTTTCTTCCCCCGTTATGTTTGTACAAAAGGTTGGCTTTTAGACGTATATTTCCTCTTAATTGCTTGATGCTAATACAGCATCATTAACCACTGTTACTCTGCCATCCAAAATAAGAATACCATGGTGGACTAGCAACAAAGACCAGGAGATGGGGAAAAAACTGTGCCCAAGAAATTTGCTTTGGTAGAAAACAATTTTTTCTTAATTCACTTCTGCCCTTGTGATAGGACAGAACAGGGATGGATTGCTTAAATTTATGGGGGAGGAAAAGTGGGGTAGAACAGGCATTGAGTATCTAGGAGGACTGAAGATTCTTGCTCTAGCACTCATTTGGAGAGGGTAAGAGAACAAGGTACCAGGTGTTTTCAAACTTCTATATTTGTAACAGTTTCATTTGTTGTTGGCTTCCTTAAAAGACTTTTATTAATGCTGTTTACAAACGTGAGGCAGTATTAGCAAAACTTTATTTTGAAATATGGAAGATTTGATTCTGGTCTGTCTTCTCTTGGGACCAAATCACCCTTTGTATGTCAGTTTTCAATAAATTTTCTAAAGTATTTTTAGATGCCTGTGTTTCATTCCCAATAAAAGTGAAAATCTTGAGAATATATGTGTACAGTCCTTCAATCCAGGCAGGTTCTTGAATGCTAAATGAAGCCTTTTTTGCTGTGCTGCCCTTTCTTGCTGCATTAGTTAGGCTAAAACACAACTAGCCCAAAACAACAGACTTGCCCTTAAAGTATTTTTAAGGGCAGAAACTGTATTTAAATCATAATATATGGCAAGCCCTGTTACCTCTGTTAACACTCTTCCCAAATACCTTAATAGGGAAGAAAGATTAAAAAAAGATGTTCAGGCAGCAAAAGTATAAACTTTCTATAGTTTATTTCATCAACTAGTTGATTTCATTAACTAGTTGATTTTCCTTTCTTTTGGCAAAGGCCTTACTTTCAGTAGCTATTAAAATGGTTGGTTATCAGTTGTCATGCTTAAAAACTGCTTGGTTTGGTCACAGGAGCTTGCCTACAGAAAACACAGTTCTAAAACTAAACATCACACAAGTGAAATTGGACCAAGAAAGGTATCTCAAGTTATCAAGGATGATAAGGGAGATAGGGCATATTACCAAAAATTTCACTTTGTCTACAGTTGGGATCAGCTCCTGAAGAAGCAAAAATAAGTAAAAGCCTCACAGAGGAACAGGCTTTATCAACAGTGCCTCCATCTCAAACATTAATTTGCAAGAAAACACACATTGCCTAGAAGTACTGCAGCACCAAACAGACACAGTTCCATCAATTACATTGTGTTCTATTGCACTACCTTTTAGAAGCTAGATGTTGTCTCTGTGAGAACAAGAAAAATGGCCACAAGAGCAGTGGGATGGGCTGCACATCTTCAGTGTGCTAGTCTCCATCTTCCTACAGCCCTGAGGAAAGGATGTGAAGGATCAGTCCTTTTACAGGTGCTACTTTCAACTACTACATACTTATCCCTGTAAACCATGTCTCTGACTTCTATGCTAGAAAACATATAGCTGAATTTTAAAGACACAAAACTTCTGCCTTACATTATTTCTGCTGTACTTAAATTCATTTTTAAATTTCATACAAAGTTCCAATAATACTGACAAAAGCAATGCAAAAGTATGGATCAAATTCTCACTTGTCCATTTGCTTTTTGGACTCACAACATACTAAGAGTCCTCTTGCAGTCATCCCTATTTTCCAGCTTGAAAGTAAAGCAACTTAGACTACTTAAAGTTTAATTTTTTCAATCTACATTTCTGCTATATTGCACAGCTGTAGTTTTTACTACTATCCAATATCCAGATAGAACACTTTATTACAAGAAGCCAGGTCACTGAAGTCCAAAGCAGTCCTGTCACCTTGAGTATTAGTAACCAATACCCACCTGTCCCATTCCCCATTCCCTGCCCTCCCCCACCTCAAGTTATTTTTGTCAAAATTTAATGCAAGACATGAAATAACACTGAAACCAAGAATAGTTGTGCAAACACCTGGAACAGTTACCACACTTTCAGTACAAAAATTTCAGTTTCTTCTCTTGTCACTCCAATTCAAGTGTTTTTAATACTGTAGTGCTGGAGCAGAGAGTCCTACTGTGGTATTTGAAATCAGCTCCTGAAAAGTTAATTTTATGTGGCAACACAGAATCTGCAGCTTTTTCATTTCATGTGTGTCTCAGACACTAGACATGCCACTTGAAATGCACCCACTACTTGCCAACAGGAAGATATTACATTAATTTTATTCAGACATAAAGATACTGTGACTTGCATTCCCTATTCAGGCTGCAGATTTTGCTCTAGCAGCTCCAGCCATCAGACAAACCCACCTACCTCGAACAGAGTTTGCAACATCAAGTGCTCCCAAAAAGAAGCTGCTAAAGCATCCAAGTACATACACCACAGAAGTGCTGCTAGATTGGTGCATTAAGATGGTATAAGGACAAGACACTGAATCTCAATTTCTGCAGTTTCAAACTCCACAAGGCCCAGATACTCTCCCCTTCCCACTGAGATACAAGACAAAAAATGATCGGTGAGCTGCACTGCACTTTAATTGCACCAATACCATTAAATATTAAATGGAGAAAGCAACTCTACATAGCAAATGGAAATAAGCATTTACATAGGAAACCTGTAAGATGTACAGACTATTTAGCTTTAACCCAGTTGTCTATACGTGAATATCCCACTGCAGTTTTTGGTGTCAACATTATTTTAAATGGAAAACAAAATTAGTATTTTCAGGTTCACACAGAATTGGCAAGTTATTGAGAAACAAACTTTCCTCCTTCACAAGCCAACACTGATAGGGGCAGGGGGAAGGGCAGAACAGGACACCCCTAACAGAAGAAATCAATCAGCCATCACTCCATCTACTAGCATGGCTAGAAATGAGCAATACTCCTCTGAATACACTCGATTTCCTCCCCACATCCCAAAGTGCCATAACTTGTTATCCTGCCAGGACAGTTATCCAAGGGGAGTTAGCATTACTGAGTTAAACACTGATCAGCTGGGGAAAAAGTTCATTGGCAAAGCTATCCTCCCAAGCATGGCCAGTGCCAAGTGGAGAGGACATGTCACTGAAGGGTGAAAAGGATCCTTCATATCCAGAGTCACTACAGGCATCCAAAAGATAGCTTGAGGCTGCAAGGCTACAATGACAGGAAAGCAGATGAGAGATGCCCAGTTCAGGCATGAAGCTTTCTACAGGTTCTTCTTTGACAGACACCGGGACCTCAGGGGCAGTTTTATCTTCAGATAGGGAGAGAGATACTTCCTCAATTTTCACTAGCATATTGGTTTGGTTGCCCATTTTAACAGGAATCTCCAGCATTAGGGGTTTTGTGTACACATGATCAAACCTTATCAGTTCATTAATGGCCTCCAGCTTAGCTGATGGGGACCCCAAAGAAGTAGAGGGGGAGGTTGGTATGGAGTTCGTTTCTCCACAGATCTCTTCCTCCAGCTTTTCCAGGCCCATTGACTCTGAATCGGCACACCTGAGAAACATCTCTGGGTCCAGAGTGTCCAGAAAGCCCAATAGGAGATCAGACTGCAGAATGAAATACTGTTTCAGAAAGACAGCCTACTACCATTACAGCAAAACATCAGTTGTGGCATCTATTAACCTGCATACAGAGTTAAAATATGCCAATATGATCACAGAACTAGGAGTCTTACCAAGAACACTACTATCAGAACAGACAGTTAAGGCAATCTTTCAGAAATTCTTTGCCCGTTAACTTTTTAGTAAGGGTACTGGCAATCCCCATAGAATTCTACATGCATTTGGTATTTACAGCCTCTATTAGAAACTCCTCAAGATCTTGGACCCATCAGGTACAAACACCACACTACATACTGGCTCCACAGAGCAAGTACCAGAACCTGGCATAGGCAGACCTACCCATAACCAAAGTTGGGGGGTTTGTTTCATTTTGGTTTTGCTTTGTTTTTATAAAAAGGTGAAAGATGCCTGTCCTTACATTTTCAGAAGTCATTCATAAGGGACAGGGGTTAAGTTCAAACAGCTTTGCTAAGTGCCAGCACATGAGCAAAATGATTGTGTGTTTTCAACAACAGTAAGAGCACAGTATGCTTTTGCTATTTGCGTACACTTTTGCTGTAAGAACTAAGAGACCGTTATAGGCAATATCCTCAAAGATTTTATAGCATTCCAAGACTTGGAAAACAAGCCAGCTACAGAAAGTCATTGTGTGACTTTGCATCCAGATGTTACAACACTAGTCTTAAATCCACCGTGGTTCTTAATTTCATGGGCATTTTGGATAGGAGTGTATGCTCACCTCTGAGTCTGAAGAGTCACTGCTATCAGAATCCACATGAAAGTTATTAGAAATGGTGACTGCTGGGCCTGCACCTGCTGCAGAGGAACACGTAGTCTGAGTGCTGCGGACTCAGCGGACCCGGTCACCAATCTAATCTCATCCACCTGCAATTCCTTTCCAACCTGTGCAAAGGAAAAAATCCAGTCAGTCACCAGAAATGCTCTGGCAGACAGTATAGAACATAATCTGGAAGATCAC
>NW_010336046.1:10669-11003 GCF_000700745.2 Antrostomus carolinensis
TGTGGAGTGGGAACCTGAAGGTAAGACCACTTCCAAAGTTGACTCAAACCTCCTCCACACATTTGCACATTTATTTTGTTAGCCACTTTTAAATGAGAGCCTGACCCGCTCCACATTACCCCTTGCTATTTTGAGACAGGTATACACGACTCTAACAATTACTATTTAATTTCTGTAATATAAAGTAGAAGAGCAGATGAAATAATCTCAGAACAGCTGGAACTCATCAGCTGGCTATCTCCCACACTACCAGCAGCACTCACTCTGTAGTCGGTGCCCGTTCCGTCTGTGGCAAAGCCTACCCTGGAGGACACTTCCCGCACACGGAGTACCC
>NW_010336047.1:0-2420 GCF_000700745.2 Antrostomus carolinensis
TGGCTCGGGCGGCTCCAGAGGCACTCGGAGGCAGAAGCAGGTGGGATCCCACGGGTGCCCACAGCAGAGTCCTCACACGGGGCAGGATGAGGTGGCTGGTTGCCTTTTGCAGTCAGATGTTTTGCTACAGCTACAAGGATTTTTTCTGTTCTTGGTGTTTTGGGTTTTTTTAATGCAGGAAGGGATCATCTGCTGACTCATCCACTTCCCATCCTGGGCCTGGAGGTCAGCTGCAAAGGGAAGTTGGCGGCTGCAGCATGAGGAGAGCTGTAAAAAGCTTTATCTCAATTTTCTACCTATTTCCATGTCCTTCAGGTGACTTGAATTTTCTTCTTCCCTTTCCTTCCCAGCCAAACAAGAGGAAAAGAGAGAGTTGGAGAAGAGAAGGCTCCGGGGAGACCTTCTAGTGGCCTCCCAGTACCTGAAGGGGCTCCACGAAGGTGGGGAGGGACTTTGGCCAAGGGCAGGGAGTGAGAGAACAAGGGGTGATGGCTTGAAAGTGGCAGAGGGGAGATGGAGCTGAGATGTGAGGAAGAAATTCTTTGGTGTGAGGGTGGTCAGACAGTGTCCCAGGTTGGCCAGAGAAGCTGTGGCTGCTCCTCCCTGGAAGTGTTCTCGGCCAGGCTGGATGAGGCTTTGAGCCTGAAGCAAGTCCAGAGGAGGTGTCCCTGCTGCTGGCAGGGGGGGTGGAACTGGCTGAGCTTTAAGGTCCCTTCCAACCCAAACTATTCCATAATTCTATGAAAAGAGAGAAGCCTCTCTGGAAAATCTTGTATAAGACAAGTGCCACATTCAAGAAGACAAGCCCTCCCAAGCCTCCACAACTCACTCAATGTTCTCTGCAGGCACCAGAGAACATGGTCAGGGGCTGCTCCCAGCACATAAGCCAGGCTGAGGAGCAGCAGAATGGATGCCCTGGCTGCCCACCCTTCTCCTCTCCTGGAGAGACAATCCCAGCCCAGGCCATAACGCTGAGGTTCATCAGGTCAGGCGAGGGGTTGGAGGTCAGATCGAATGCTGCCTCATAGTAAGAGCAGCAGAAACTCCCCCAATTGAGCTCTCCCAGTTTAATCTGGTTCTCTGCAGGGTTCACCAGGTGTCCCTGTTTCTCCTGCCCTTGCTACAAGCAAATCCAGAGCACACAGGAGCTGCAGGAGCAGTTCCCCGTGGTGGGGCTGAGCGTAACGGTGTGACAGGGTGGCTGGTCACAATTTAAATGATTACAATTTTTTATATATATATTTTTTTTTTTGGCATCCTATCCTCTGCTGATCTTTTCCTTTCCCAGCAGCCACTTGAAAAAATTCAACCACTTAAAAAAAGGGGAAGAAATTTGTTTTCCTCTTTCAGAAATAATTAACTTCGATGACATTATTCACACAAAAGACTTTAAACATCAAAACTCTATTGTCTTTCCACTCACAGCTGTTAAGATTATTTAATCTCTTTAGTCAAATGAACGCTACAAAGGAAATAGTATGTCATAAACATCACAAACTATGAGGAATATAGATCTTTGGGGGAAAAAAATAAAGAGAGAGAGAAACGCATTCACGGTTTGTCGTTATACTACAGTCAAGTGCACCAGTAAAACAGTCCGTGATGTTCATTCAAACATCCATCTGCCCAGGAAATGACACAACTGTACAATCCACCCGTCGACTTCACACCCCTAGTTCTACACGTGGGCAATGGGGATAGAAACACCACAGCTCTACAGAGAAACCACTCGAGTGGAGACAGAAACGGGCCCTTTCGGAGTCCAATAACATGTTTTGTTCAATAGTTCCACAATGCTACATTCATGCTACCAAAGTTCACTGAATTGGGATTTTTACTTTAGAAAAAGAGAAAGGAAGAACAGGTTTGTCTGTCTCCAGTTAGGAGCATCACCAGAAGAGGTAAAAAAGGGTCAGAAAGGGAGAGTTTTGTGTCAACGTTTTAATCCTCCCGCTACCATCTCATTCTCCAAATGACACCCCACGTCACGCTTTCATCGCGCCTACAGCTCCCACCTCTCCCAGGCGCGGCTGGCAGGAGCCACCATGCTCAAGAACAGATCACTGGCAGAAATTGTTGTTTTATTTTTCATATCTGGCTTTGTCTTCCAAAAGCCACAGCCCGGTGCCTGTTACCCCCTTCACTACAAGCCTGGAAAACATGACTGAGTCAAGAGGATGAGCCCAGGCAGGGATGAGATGCAGCCACCAACCTTCCGTGGCCAGGCCAGGGCAGCAGGGCAGCTTCCCAACAGCTCCAAACCAGAGGGAGAGGTGAGAACCCACCTATTTAATTCATCACATTACTTTCAATGACTTTAAACCATCTCTCTCCACCTATTCCTCTCCTTAACTTACTCTATGTACATTATTTCTTCAAAAAGTTTTACTATAAAACTGTTATAAATGTACAGGGTTCAG
>NW_010336047.1:2458-5138 GCF_000700745.2 Antrostomus carolinensis
GATATGTCACGGGGGGAAGGAGAACTCTACAGATCAGAACAACTAGTTCTTTTTGTAAGTATTTAAAAGAAGATTTGTACATGTATTTTCCTTCACTTCACAATCAATTAATTTTAGATACCAGGAAACAGGAGCAGGGAGTTGGACTCTGTGATCCTTATGAGTCCTTTCCATCTCAAGATCTTCTATGAAATCAGGAAACCAAAGTAATCCTTCCCTGTTACGTCTCCAATATATTTTTACTTTTAAAAGAAATAATTTATATCACCTCCCAGAACTGCCAGAGCGACCTACACAGACTGTAAGTAACACTGATCCTCTGAACAGGAGAGGTGAAAAGAACCCTTCCTAAACCAACCTAAACAAAAAAGTATCTATTTCCAAATCTATCCTCAAATATCACGTACAAATCTCAGTTCTCAGACCACGGCCGCTCTGACAAAGCTCGGGGCTGACTCTGTCCTACGCAGGAAGGGACGTGAGCAGCTCAGACCCAGAAACGGGTCTTTTTAACATCAGGAAGGGAAAAAAAGAGGCAGTTTATGCACAAACAACTGGCGACCAAGTGAACGTGGGGAAGATTCAAACTCATGCTACAAACTCGTGCTGTCTTCTTCCTCCTCCAGAAGGATTTCATCCAAACACCTCACTCAGCCAACAGTCTTCTCCTCGGAGGGTTTCCGACGGTCGCGTCGCCGCGCTGCTCGGCTCCTCTCTCCTCCCCACACTGGAGTCAACAAGTAATTACCATGGCTATTAATTTCTAATTAATTTTTTTATATACCATAGTGAACCTGACGGAGGTTTCTCAGCCAGGTACCGTATTTCTAACCTAAAATATTTTTAGCAAAACTAAAGTCCCATAGTTTTGCAAGCAGCAGCAAAAGTAGAAAGGAACAGAGTTGTGGGTGATTGGAGGAGAATTAACACGTTTGTGAGAGCACACACAATTAGTGCAACACGGCTGCTCTGAAAGTAACGAACCAAACCGGATTAATCAACGCAGCAGACATGCAGGGTCTGCTAAATTACGTTCAAACCATGTTTGCTGGTGATTAAATATGTCTACAGAAGATATATTACCATTTTGAATATATTTTCAAGCAGACCAAAAATACCTCCTATCTATTGGTTACTGGTGTGTTATTTTTAACTAATTCAATATTAGGAGGGATTTTACCCTCCTCAGGCTATAAAAATTGCACTTATTTTCTATGAAACAAAACAAAAACAAACAAACAAACAAAAAAAAGAAGTTAGATTTCAATTCTATATTCCAGTATATATTCACATTGAAACTGGATCGTCTGGATCTAAGCTTGCAGGAGTAGGTGGAGCAGTCCTTGCTCTCCAGGATCCCCAGCACAGAAGGACCCATCAGTACAAACCCCTCCTCCTTCCTCTGTGCTCTGGTCACTTCTTCGTTTGTAGTGCATGGGTAAATTGATTTTATTTTTTATTTTATTTTATTTTATTTTTGTAAGAAAACCTGAGCTTCAAAAGTCTTTAAAAGGACCTGGAATCAAATCTGATCCATTCTGACCCAAAACAGCTCAGTTCTGCAAGGAACTCCATCCTGTCCTCGTTTCACACAGCTCCTCCTGAGACACCACGGCTCTGACCCGAGGCGAGTGAGGTGTCAAACCCTTTCTCTCCAGTCTCTCTTGACCCAGGAGGAGATTTTTCCTCCTGACACACATCCGAGGGCTCCTTCTTCCCTCCCTTTAGCACTGCTGCCTCCTATGGGGCTGTGAAGGGCTCCCTGTGCCAATAAAAAAGTCTCTCTGCAATAAGCATGACTTCTTGGACACCGGTGATCAACTTCCTCTTGCAAAGTCTTCTCCAGCTCATAAAATGTCATCGTAATCCAATAGTTTAGAGTGCTGGCGGGTCTTCCAGAGGCGGTAAAGGCGGAAGTCAAAGTAAGTCTCAATCATTTGCTTACCTAGGAGAAGTGAAATGAAGCAGAGGGGTTACACCCTGCAGCAAAGAGAGAGATGTGAGAGGCCACAGCAGCAACAATCCCCTCCCCACCTGTAGGCAGGGGCACGGGAGAGCCCGTCCTACACTTCGTATGGAAAATACTGACACTCAGCCCCTACCCAGAGCACATGAAGATGCCTGTGAGAAGCAAACACCTTTTTAGATCTCCTCAAACCATGAAAGGCTCCTCAGAATCCCCTGGCAGGGTTTGTCTGTGGGGGGAGAGAACTCAGCACAAAGTCTGTCTCTAGACTTTGACCTCTCCACACTGACTTGGCAGATGGGAGGCCCAGGGGTTGTGGAGTATCAGCCAAGCGCTCCAACATCCTGCACGAGGCAACCTGGCACAGGGACTCTGGAAAACTGCACATCAAGAGTTAACTCATTGTAAAGATTTGTGGGAAACATTGAAAATGTGAAATAAAATCTGTAGAGGGTTCTTTGTTGTTTTGGTTTGTTTTTTAATGAACGTTAACAAGCTGTTGCTGTCCTGCAGAGATGTCTCTTTGCACAGCAACGAGCTCAACAGGACACATGACAGGAATTCTGCACCACGGGCACCTCTGGCTGGAGGTGGAGGGGTCTCACAAGGCACCGTGTGCATTTCAAAACACAAAGGCAACAACCCTGGATTCTAAGACAGGGCTCCAAGGGGGGAATTTTCACTCTTGAGGCCTCCTTAAATCACAGAATCACA
>NW_010336048.1:0-7395 GCF_000700745.2 Antrostomus carolinensis
GACCCACCGAGAGCCACAGTGCAGGTGCCATTAAGCGCCGTGTTGGCACCGAGGAGGGCGAGGGATGGGCAGGGGTGCAGGTTCCAGCTGAGGAACCTGCCGAGATGACAGAAATCTGATGCAAGACATATTGTGCGGCTCCACAGCAAAGAGGCACCACGTTGAATTTTTAACCCTTGTGCAGCAAACTGGCAGTTTCAGGGGGAAAACTGCCTAATTTCAGTCATTCTATGCAAATATGAATAGGGGCAAGAGAATTCCAGCCATACAGCTTTGATTTTTGCAGCCTCCCCAGCCCATCGAGCATGGCCCAAACCCCAGGACAGCCCCACAGCTTTGGGCTCCGAGCACATTTGCTCCTCATTCCATCCCTCCTGCCTCCCGTCAGCACAGCACAAAGCAAGTGCTGCTCTCCAGGGCCTCCAACAGCCTCTGCTCTGGGCTCAGCCCCACATCAGCTCCTGGTTTTCAACTGATTAAACTTCTAGTTCTTCAGCAGACACCATCAACTGGAACAATCAGATATTTAGCAATAAAAATAATACAACATGTTCCTTTCTGCATGCACAGAAGCACTGAAGTGCCAGTATGAGTCTCCCATGCCCCGTTCTACAGGGGGTGGCTTTCTGCAGAGCAGCCCCAGGGAGGGCCCATGGGACAGCACACAGGACAGCACAGGTGGGCAGTGGGGCTGGTGACCCGGCAGCATGCAGGTGCAGCCTGGCCTGTGGCACACAGAGGTGAAAATGAAATCAGATTTTGCCTCAAAACTATCTGTAGCATCAAAACTCTTTTGTGGTCTTAGGACTGATGTGAGACCAAATCTTAGCCCCAGTAATATCAAAAAGTCCTTAAATTAAACACAGAGCTCTTTCATCCTGCAAAGAAGGAACTTTGATATTACAAAAATTACTAAGTGAACAGAAAAGAGACAAATGAGATGAAAGGTAGGGTTGGAATTAAACATAGAAAAGTAAACCACATTACTAATTGACTCAATTCCTGGTTTATAAAGCCAGAAGGCACCACTGAGATCATTCCTCCTGACCTCCAAACTCATGGAGTCTAGAGGACTTCCCGAAATTAATCTGTGCTTTGAGCCTAAGAGCTATGGCTGAACTAGACGATAACTTTCAGAAAAATATCCTGTCTTCATGCACTATAACCTAAGAAGAATCAGCTGAAATCTTCATTACTTTGTGCAAATGGATGATTATCTACTCTTACGTCAAATGGCTCTTCAACATACAGTTTGTGCTCCAACTGTTTGTTAAACTAAGTTCCTTGGACAAACTAACAACAAACCCTGAGGTCATTTCACTCCAAGGCACACATTCTATCCTTTGAGCATTTTCATAGATCTTCTCTGAACCCTTTCCAACTGGCCTACTTCTGTTAGGCCAACACTAGACCTGGAAGTGGCGATCACACCTGCGCTGGCTGTACAGACAGCACCACCTCCAACAGTCTATGCTTGGACCTCCACAGTCTACACGAACCCCACAACCAACAAACTGCATGTTCTTCAAGTATATATTCCCTATGAGCGTGAAATCAAGTTTGCACCAAACCAAAATAATTGCAAAAAGGTAATACAAGGATATTTGATTTGAACCAGAATAAACTAACTAATTTAAGGTAAGATGCTACTTTGAGTCAGACTATTCTGATTGTCCATCAAATAGCTTACAGAAAGGAGTAATGCTGTCACCAGGAATGGCATGGTTTCCTCAAGCTGTTCCCAAGGGAAGAGCTGGACCCTGCAGGAGGTCTGGAGCACCCACCCCCTGCGCAGGAGAGCTGTATGCCACTGCTGCAGCTGATGAGAAACCCACAAGGTCCCAGTGTAGCTTCCCAGACTGGTCCCTGCCCCAGGCTGCACAGCTTCCTGAAGAGCTGGGATGCTAATAGCTCTTCTTCCACTCACATGTTTTTCCCTATTCCCAGAGACAGTGCAGAGGAAAACTTTCATTGCTCCACCCTTTCACTTTTTACTCCTCCCCCCCACCTTTCCTTACCCTCTTATCTACTCCCAGATAAGATCTCTGGTCCCTTTGGAGTGATTTTGGATTGTGCCTTATACCAGGTAGATACAAGGATGCATTGGGAAAGTTAGTCAATAAAACTCTTCTTTGCTTGTAATGTTAATTTCAGTTCCACAAACTTTTTCCTGATTCTCCCAGGGACACTGTCGGATATCTCTTAAGAACCTCATGCCTCATTTTACCTCTTAGTAATGTTGGAAGCATATCTTTTAGGAGCATTATGAGAATTAATTAGTGAATGTTTCCAAAACTGTTAGGCAAGTGCATACATTATTATTCTCTTCACGCAATCTATTTCCTCGTGACGTGCTCTATTGAGCCAGAAGCCAGGATTCCTCTGTGGCATCCAAAGAGGATGTGTTGGAAAGACTGGATCAATTACTTGCTATGATTCAAGAGCCATAAGGCTCCTTGGACGGTTCCCACAACGCCAACTCTCTCTGCAAGCAGGGACTCGGTGCCCACGTCCAGCAGCTGACATGCAGTGCTGATATCCTGCTTACTAAACCAAGGCTACGCCAGAAGCATGGTGACAGAGTGACAGCCCGGCATCGGGGCGATGCTGAGACGGCCCTGGCAGCTGACTGCCCTGAGAGGGAGACACTTTTCTGTGTGTTCCTGCACACTGGCTGCTAACAGTCATGTTCAAGCCCAGGATCGTGAGGTTTCTACCCATTAGTTGACTATGAAAGCAAAAGGGGTTATTTTAACAACAGCAAACTTCTTATCCACCACTTAAGTTTCCTTCATCTTCCTGCATTATCCAAACCACTTCTCCTTAAAATGCCCTAAAATCAGCTTTTGCTCCTGAAAAAATCATTATCCAAACTTCTGAGCACAATTATAATCCTAGCGGGAGTCTACCTGCCTTTTTGGGCAAATGAACATATTGCAGCTTGGTTTCCAATACCATCATACTTAGTCTGCTCTTGATTGAATGCAGGATGCGTAGCTACATTAAGAATTAATATCTAGTTTTAATATGTTTTCCAGGGTCCTCTACAAGACAACTTTTTTCCTTTGGCAACCTCAGTGCCCATAAAACCCAGACACACTCTTTTCTTAGCAGTAATCTTTCTTTGAAAATACAAAATGCTATTTCTTCTGAGATTGTATTTTAGCTAAAAGAAATGTGCTAGGCGCTTGGGGATTGATTAACATGAAGTCTAATAAGAAAGAAGGGGGTTTTTTTCCTTAGAAATTTTTTTTTTTTTTTTTTTTTTTTTTACTTTTTGGTAGAAAAATGAGACACCAAATGTCCAGCTGAAAACCTGATTGGAAACAGAAATTCCAGCTCAGAAGTATTCTGTGATGACTCATGAGAACAATACTTTAATGCCTATTGCTTCCAGTTCCCTTCTAATGGCCAGTTTCCATATGTGGACCACCAGGACAGGGATCAGAGTTGCCTTCTTTCGGGAGTATTTTCATTATTGGCAGGACATTTGCTAGCACCAGATCCACAAACTGAATCAAGAAGAGAAAAAGTGAGAAGTAGAATAAATTGCTGTATGTGGGAAAGCAGATTGAGTGGTTCTGGCATGATGAAGGAATAAAAATCACCTCTCTGGATAGGTTTGATGTATCTGTGAGAAGTGTTTGTCTTGGGACACTCTCTGTAGGAGAGGGAATTACACATATCCAAAAAGACCCAAATCAGACCTCCACTATAATGCATTTATTTCCTGAATCTCATGTTCTGAGAGTCAGGTTCTTGATTTGAGGGACCTGAGTCACGATAATTGATTTCTTGAGGTTGCAATGACAGAGATGCACCTAAATCTCCTTCCTCCTTACCTAGCTCAGCTATCAAAAGGAGGCCTTGGAGGACAACAAAGTCACAACAACCCAAACAACAGCTCTCTCAAGCATCATCAAGAGCACTTCTGAATTGTGATCTTTCAGTTCTGCAGTTTTGGGCAGTCTAAAGTATTCTTTGTAAGTGGATCTTTGGTAAAAACAAACAAACGAACAAAAAAACCAAACAACAACTTTGTTTGGAGAAAAAAAAAAAACCCACAGAACTTCCATAAAAATCAGATACAATAGCATATTTTCAATCAGCCATAATAAAAAGTTAACATTTGCCTTCAACTTCAAGAACCTCATGACATCTGCTCTGTTCAGAAAGTGCAGGTAAAGAGAGATGACCAACTTCTCCATCTCACTTGATGGTCACTAAATGATCTGATGAACCAGGCAAAGTCTCTGACTTCATTACAACTGGGTTTGTAGGTCACACGACTATTTTTCTTCACCATACAATCTATGATATTAATTCAAAACTGATGTTTCCTTATCTATTTAACAATGAGAGATGGTAACATTTGCCTGCCTGCTCTGAACACGTAGCCATTACCCATTCAAGCTTTCCCTATAGCAAATGCTTAAATATCATATAATGCAGCTTTGTTGAAAAGGCAATGTGTAAAGACAGCATCAGATCAGCTTTGCCTGGGAGCCTTTTACCAGCCTGGGATCTCTGTGCTGGTGCCTGGGAGGTGTGGATGTACAGCACTGGCCAGGGTGGGAGCCGGCGAGCAGCCAGCTCCAGGCATGGCACCACCAGGCTCTTCGCCCACGGTGGGTAATGAGGCATGGACAGAGACCCCAGACCTGTGGGAACTGCCATCCCCAGAGTCAGGATTGATGCTTCTTTAATGCTCTCGAGGTTACCTTGGCATGCACGTGCACACACACACAAGAGAGGGGAAGTCCTTTAGGATTGACACCTTTTACTCCACGTTTTATCTTGAATTTTTACCACTTGAAAAATGTTTCCAGGGGCTTACTGGACCCATCCTCAGGGGTGGGAGCCTCACAGTGCCTGTCTTGGCTCCTGTGCTGATCTTGGCCAACTGTCGCAATGTCATCGCCAGTCACCACAGTGACTCTTGGCACATGGGCTCCTCTCTACTTGAAATGAGGGGGGCACCTTACAAACACCTTTCACAGGAAGAACTCCTTCATATGAGGAACTGACAGAAGCTGCAAACACTTCCTTTCCTCCCAGCTGCTTCTAAATCTGAAGCTGATGATTTGGAGACAAAAAGCTCCCTTAACATATTGTACAGTGAATTACTCTCACTTCTACATAATAGTAGTCTGAACCTGTGCAAGATCTGTAAATAAGGCATTTTTGCTTAGCTCCTCCCTTGTCTCTTGAAATCACATGAAGTTTGGGGTTTTGTCACAAATATTGCTGTCTTTTGAAAACAGACCCATCATTATTACTTCTGGTTGGGATATTTCGCTCCTTTTGGTATGTGGAGTTTTTTTACAATTGTTTATTACTTCTACAAAATGTCTCATAGCATGAAGAACAATTCTTACGTATTTCATGCCATTCAATTAACCATGGAAAACATTTACATATGTCTGGCAAGAAACTTTTGTGAACAGATTCCAGTTAAGTCCTAGTTAAAAGAACTTTATGTGCAATAAAGTCCTCAAAAATATTAAAAGAAAACATATTTAAAGCATTCTCATAAAATGTGTATTGAGAAAAGACAAGTTTAATTCTCAAAGGTTCCATTATTGAAGCAAAAATTAGTATTTGCACTGTTTCTAAATTGGAATAAAATTGCAAGGATGCAAACACTATCCTATATCATAATCTATAAACCAGTCACAAATGTTAAATCAACTGTAAAAATGATTTAAAATCTACATGACTAATTTTATTAAACTGATTTAAAGTCACATTTGTGCTACCTTCATTTATTAAGTGTGTTTCAGACAACCCTGTGTTTATAATGGATTTGCATGAATACAGATATATATGGAGAAGAAACTGTCTGTTAAAAGGGACAAGACTTCTCTTCTGTTTATGTTTTCTTAGCACATGCTTGTGGTAAACAGAAACATGTAAGTTAAAGATGCAGAGGCCTTGTTAGGTTCTGCAGTCAATTCTCTGCAATTTTATGCTTGTTCTCTTCAGTTTGCTTATTCATAACACAATGATTTTTGTTCTTTGTTCCAAGCTTAGAAAGCACTTCACAAGTATTAATTAATATCTGTAAAACTGTAGCCATTTCTAGTATCATTCTGGCTTCATGCAGATTGGAAAGTTGTGGGCTGTGGCTTTCCCTTTAGCTCTAGCACAGATCCAACCAAATCAACAAACCTATTTCTGGTTTACTTTGGTGAAGCCAATTAGCATCAGCAGCTGGTCCCAAGACAGATAAGAATGGGTTATATGAAAATTTTAAGGAGCTCACAAGCTGTGGCTGGCTTTCTAATTATTATTTCAATGTGTTGGGAGCTAATCCCCTCGCATGCTCCTCACTGAGCACCCAGCCTTGGGAACAGGCAGTGCACTGATCTGGTCCATCACCCCAGGGATGGGCATCCTTACAGTGAGCCAGTGGCAGGACAGGGGCAGCTACATGAGTCACAGGTCCCTGATGTACAAAACTCCCAACCATGGCAAACTTCTAAAAAACAACAGCAACAATTTTAATAGCAAAATGTATCTTGGAACTTTACAGATTGGAAGAGTTACAACATAAATGCCCTTCACATCAAAATTAGAATAAAACATAGGTAAAGGTAGACTTCTCCAGTCTAAGAAATAAAGGATATATTTCACTGTGGGTTTCTTTTGTTTCTGAATAAAGAATTTTAAAAAACAGAGAAAAAGCTGTGATGCTTTGGAGCCTGATGGTAGGCACAGACACAGTGCACGTGCTTTTCTGGGGGTCAGGTTTGACCTCCCTATTTGCTGCTGGTGTCTTGGCTGGGGAGTGGCACCAGGAGGTGACAGTGCTCCCCACTTAATGATGATGGCTGAGAGCCTCTGCTGCCACCATCCAGCAGCACCAAAATCAGCAGAAGTTTACTAAGTGTTTATTAAAGAAAGAGACATGAAGTCCTCTCACTCTTCCTTCCAGACCTCATGAATAATGATTCCACAGGAACAGAGAAAATCAGAATGTCAAACTCTCCACAGGGCAAGATATTTGTGTGTTTGGGTTTTTCTCCCCCTTTAGTGTATCCCTAATTTAAAGCGTATGTCCCTTTACAAAGAAAACAATTTCTTGCTGTCATACCATGAGACATTACAAAAACATTAGGGATAATTTATGTGCAATTTAAAACACACCCCACATAGCAACTGGTGGTCTAATGACAACACATCATTCTGTGACACCATGGGTCTAGGAATGGTCCTTGAGCCCCAGCAGCCCTTGGAGGGTGGTGTGGAGACACCATGTTTGCTGCCGAGCACAGGAATGCTGCAATATTTGCCTTTTTTGCTGCATGACAAATTACCAGTAGCCCTTGAAGGCACCCAGCTGAAGCCCTTATTGCACCAGAGGGGCTGGCAGGCAGCATCCAAGCCTCTCCC
>NW_010336048.1:7410-13973 GCF_000700745.2 Antrostomus carolinensis
CACCCTGGGAGAGGACAGAGGGTGCTTGCTTCTGCTGCTGGGCTTGGTGCACACTGCTGGCAGTATGGTGGGAAAGCTGCTGAGACTCTTCCTCTTCACCATCTCTCTGCCAACAGGATGGGGACCAGCAGGCAGGAATCACCATCCTGTGCCCCATCTGAGGGGGTTGTTGCCTCCATCCTCTGTAGGGACACCATCAACCCCAGCTGGACCCAGACAGATGGCAAGGAACACTCCAAGGGTTAGCAGTGGAGTTGGGCATTGTTTGAGGTTCAAGACCTTAGCCCCAAGCTGAAGCCTAAGCATCAGGGTTAATGTTTCCACTTTGCTCTGCCCTTCTTCTCCCCCAGCCTCCGTGACAACCCTTTCTGCTGTGGGCTTTTCCAGGAAGACACACGTGTGCTTGACACGAAGACATGAACTACCTCTAGCAAAACAAATTTTCTAGAGTTTTGACTGAATAAACCCAGGCAAGTGAAATGCTGCGAGACCTGTCTATGCCCTACTGGAGGACAAAAAGCCCAGTGTCACATCTGTCTTTCTAAATCTGCAGATTTCAGCAATCGTTTCTTTCAAGTGTTATCTCCTCACCAGCACATAGTGACCTTAGACATAAGGAACAATCAGCAGGATTCATGCAGATAAATATTCTAATGCACTTTATCTTAGAGATGCTGCAAACATGTTTGCAAGACAGACACAGTTACTGCTCCTTCAGGACTCTGTATGACCTTTAACATCATTTTCCCCAAAAGTTAATTTCTGTGATTAATGCAATATACTAAAACCCATAAATCTGATTATTTGAAGGATTCAAATTAGGTATTATTGACAGCTGATAGAACAGAAGTGCAGAGATGAGGCAGATTTTCTCATCTGTCCATCTAAATGTTGGAATATGTATTGATTAAAATATGACACGGTATAGAACCCACCATAAATCTAAACTCTATTAGATTAACACAGGCATTCAATTAACATAAAATGACAACCTAAGAGAAAAGCCTTGAATGTCAGTCTATTTGAGTTTATAATATTTTAACCCACCTATCTGGGCAAGTTTTGAGGTAAACAGAGATGTGTGCCTGGTTTCACCTTGGCTCAGTACCTGTGGGTGTAAACTGAACCCTCAGGTGAATATGGACTCGGTGCACTGAGGTTGCTATCTGATTTTCAAATTGAAAATACTCAAATAATCAAGCTGAGCATAGTTTGAATGAGCATATCCACGATAATAAGGCCACCATTTAAAAAAAAAATACCTGCTTAGTGCCTCTGTTATGCATGAATCCCCTGGGCTTAGAAGGTCCCTTCTATTTGAAATTACTGCAGCAATTATTCCTTCCATCAAAAAGGTGAAATATCACTAAGTGTAACAAGAACATTAACAGTGGAGCAAACTTTCCACGTAAAAATCATGGAAACAACACACATGGGAAACAGGAGAGCCCTTCTCTAAACAGTGACTCCAAAGCAACTTTCAGCCCTTATGTGGTTTATTCAGTAAGGTCCAGCTGCAGAAACCTCTGAACTCTCCAAGTGCAGATTTTATTCCACTGGATTAATAAAATCCTGTAAGGAAGTTCAAAATTTCCTTTGTACCACCTAGACCAAAGTATGCTGCCTACCCAGAAGAGATAGCTATAAATAAATAAATAAATGATGTTTTCCTACTCAAAATAAGGAACCTGTTGGAATAGTGTGGGAAAACAAACGCCATGCAAATGGCCCAATGCTATGACCACAGAGGATGCTCACTTTCACACTGGCCTGGCACCCTTGCTGAATGGCTCTCCTTTGCACAGGCACAGGCACTGCACAAAAGCTGTTCTCAGTGATAAGGTGCGCATTGTTCTTGATGTGTAACAGATGAGGACTGGGTGTCCTGTCACCAGATAGGCATGGAAATGCAAGGGAACCACTGGGGTTTGGGTCAGAATATTGCAGGAACCAGCATTCAGGCTTGGTTCTCACAAACACTGCACATTCTGGTATCATTTGTTTTTTGCTAGAGTTGGAACTGCTCATGATTAAATCAGGCTCTCAAAGATTTTTTGCGAGTCTGGGAAACCCTGCCCATGTGAAATATTGTCAGATATTACCTAAATGCCAAGTTTTCATGCCCTGGTTTGGAGCACTTATACATGCAGAAAGGCATGTTCCTCTGCCTGTGCAGGCTCAAGGTTTCCCTCCAGCTGCTGAAAGCCTTAAATGATCTTCTAGCCCTGTCCCCAGCTGCTCTGCTACAGCAGTGTCATTCCCAACAAGGCTGCAGTAAAGCTGGCAGAGCCCGTCTGTTCCTTTCTTCTTCTGGCCAACTCATCCTATCAGGGCCACCTTTTGCCAGCCTTATTCTTTCCAGTAATCAATAATTACCTTTCTCTGCTCCCACTGATGACTTCTGGAAGGGGAAGCCTTATGTCACTGTAGCAATTGAAACCATAATCTGTGCTCTAATGAGTATTTGTCTAGGGTTCACAATTGCAAATGGTACAGTGTCAACCCAAAGTCCCTGCAGAAGCTGACAGAGAAAGGCTGGCTGGAGCTATACACAACTGGTGAATCCTCCCCAGAATGAAATTTGTATGTGTTATTAGTCAGTATATTATGTTCACATTTTAAAATATACCAATTTTCTCTCTTCTCTCCTTTTCTCCAAAGTACCACTATTTAGGACTATAGATTCATAATTGTTTGGGAAAGCCATTGTGTTCTCTTAGTATGTCCATTGTATTTAATCTATCCTCAAGCCTCTATTCAAATGCAACTTGCTAATATTTTTATTACAAAATTCCATATTTGCTGTGAAGCTAGCTACATTTTCCCCTCAAAGAGAAACTCAAGCTCTCAACCAAGAATGTTACAAATCAGCAGTATGTGAAAGAAGCAAGCTCAAAACATATTAAAAAAAAAATAATTGCATGCGGATTTGTCACGTGTTCAACTTTTTATATTGTTTACTTGTAATAATTTTCAATAGCTGATTGAAAATTTGCTGTTCTGAACTGAAAAGCAGGTTTTAGTTCAAAAGAAATGTGGATTTCAACAATTCTTTCAACTGCAATCCCAGTTTTTTCACACTCAGCAATTCAACCTAACTGGCTTTCTCTGCCATAATCAGTAGAGGAAAAAAGGTTGTTATAGCTGACTGGGATTTCAGATAAAAAACCAAGGTTGTTGAAAATACCCTAATCAACTCTACTGAATGGTACCAACAGCAAAGTGTCAAAAAGGCTGCTTTGGTGCAGGCCAGCGATCCCGTGAGCAGCGAGCTACCCATGTGCCAGGAGAAAGCCTGATGCAGCGAGATTGCCAGCCTTGTCCTAGATGCAGCTGGCTCAGCCTGTGCAAATAAGATCTGCTGAAGGGCTCAAACTTCTGCACATTTTCATAAATAAAACTAAACCCATGCAGGTTTTTTTTTTTTTCCCTTTCTCTCCTCCTCTTGTGCTTAAAGGAGGCCAAGAACCGAGTGAGTAGGTAATTAGTATAAATGGAAACTGAATTGTGGCCTTACCCCCAGAAAACAGGGACTTCTTGAGATTAATTGGAAAAGCAAAGAAAATTACCCACTTCAGCTCAAACTGTTTCTGAAGTACCGTGGTAAGCTTCATATGATATGAATACATAACCTTTGTATGATAAATGTACAGAACCGATGCTTTTAATATGTCAGGAGAAAAAAATGTGATTCACCAAGGAATGGAGCACTCAAGGTGTGCAGAGCTTCCCTACCTGTGCCCTGCCCCTCGCCACACTGCACACGCTGGTGGGTATGGACCCTGTACACTGACACTGACCTGAGGACAGGTCCTTGGTCCGGTCACACCAGTAGAAACCCAAAGTGCCAACGCCGTCCCTGAGGGGTGCAGCCAGCATGCCCCTGCTGCCCCAGCCCCTGCTGCCAGGCAGGGTGGTCGGATGCAGCACCCAGGGCACACAGTGATGTATTTTCCCCTTCTTGTCCAGTGTCCAGCGCATCCACTGTTCCCAGCTAATCTCCTCTCTACCAACTCTCTCCCAAAACTTCTTTCCCTTACCGGACACTATGAAGCACACTGTGACAACAGACATGCAATATTTAGGCCTGTTAAAAGTACAAAATTGTGTTGTGGTGAGTCAACTGTTAACTAAGCTAAATAACTGCAGGGAACTGAACAAACAAGTAAGCAAAAATGTCTCGCAAACACCTCGTTTACTAAAAATACACTACCCCTTCAGATTGAAAACCTTCTGTGCAAACTGATAGGATGGTTTAATAAATGAAATTAAAAAAATAAACATGATCTCTTTACAGGGATTTTGGCAGCAGAGCCATGCTGGGGTCACAGCGACACTCCATACATTGCTAGCTGAAAACTCAGGAGAGTTTTCACCCTTTGAAAGGGAGACAAACACAGACCAAAATCGAGATCCTGACAGACTCAAAAGCAGCTACACTGCAAGGACTACTACCAGCCTGGGACACACTCTGCTCTCACGCCCTCCTCCACAGGCAAGACGAGCTCCTTGGCAGAGCTGCATCCAACGGGCTGATTCAGGCACCCCGGGGACAAACACACTTAGTTCTCACACTGCACTGACATCAGAGGAAAAGCTCCACAGGGATGAGCCCCCAGCAAGACGAGCTCCTTGGCAGAGCTGCACCCAACGGGCTGATTCAGGCACCCCGGGGACGAACACACTTAGTTCTCACACTGCACTGACATCAGAGGAAAAGGAAAATGCACGCCCAGTATATAATCCTGCAGGGAATGGGTCATTACTTTTCACCTAGAAAGATCTGCTATGACTTGCAGTAATTAGGAGGAGAAAGATGGATAGGGAATCACCATGAGATGTTGTATTCTCACAGCTCTAACAGTGCTATTTGTAGCTTTGAATGCAGCACGACTTCGGTGTTAGGTGGTGGTTAAGCCAGATATACAGGGCTTTCACAGTAAAGATGGCAGGAATCAATTTTTTCACTTTCTGAAGTGGAAAGTATTTGTGACAAAGTTACTGAGCATCAGTGATGCTCTGTGGCTCTAGAGGCTCAGGGTTACTGCAAAAGATAAGGTGAATCCGGAACACGGTCTTGCATTTCACTGGTATACCTGAACCTCAAACACAGGACCTGCTGGAAGTCAAAGATACATCAGGAGGAAGATACTTTTTTCCTCAAGCTACCTACAAGAAAGTAGCATTAACATTGCCATCTACAATGGTACTTGGTGGGGACTGGAGCATGCCCACCCAGGCTGCATCAGATCACCCTTTCGTACCTCCCTCAGCATATGGGCTCTTGGGTAAAATACACAAATACCCCATAGCGGGGAAGGGAAAAGCTGGCTGTGGTAAGAATGTGCCTTTAACTCATTGCTATAACAGGAGAAAGAGAGGCGAGCAAGAAGCACAAAAACACCCCCTCCAGACCAGCAGTGCTGCAGGTAGCCTGGCCATTTGCTCAGGTGGTTTTTGGGCACCCAGTGCAAAGGGGATGTCCCACTGCCCTAGGGGGCAGCTGCAGAACTGGCCATGGTACCAAAGGCTCAGCCCCAGCAGGTCTGGGAAAGGGAATCATAGAAAACCTGTGGGGCCTCAACCCTAGCATGCATAGATTTTGCATTTAACAGCATATACCTCCTATAGAAACATTTAGCAAAAAAACCTCAAGCTGGGAGGGAAAGCAAGACGAAGAGAGAGGGAAAGGTGAGGAAGTGAGCTGTAGGACCACAGACTTGCTGAGTGCCAGAAAGCATGCTCATGGGGGAAAGGGGGACACTGAGGAAAAGGGTATCATCGCTTGTTTGAAGTGGCTCTGGGTTTACAAAGACCACCTGAAGCTGAGCTGGCTGGTGCACAGGGATGAGCTCAGCTTTTGACGGACAGTTGAGACATCATACTTTGTGTATAATTCCAACTGCACTAACTTACATCAGTATTGAATTTAATTTGAATAATGTTAACAGTCTCTCAAACCCTTCAGAAGAGAAGTAGTTTAACGTCTGCAGCATACACTAATGCTGGAAGAAAAATGACATGCTATTGTGTGTTCAGACATCCATAGTATTTGCTATTTGTTTGGAGTTTTATGGAGTTGGGAAGACAGATGGAGATTTTTCTGTTAGAGGAATGCAAATGATAGCAACATTACTGGATGCCTTGTAGGAAGTCTCAGTGTGATAGCAAAGCATCTAGATGTGAATTGTAAATTGAAATTAAGCTTTTCCATTGAAGAAACATGAACTAGATTGAGTATGGCTTGGAAAAAAAAATACCAGCAACTTTCCCAACAGATTGAGGGCATACTTCACCAACACATTATCTTGATGCAAACCTTTGCGATTCTCTAGAGAGCAAACATTGAGCATCACGGTGCCCCACCACCCCAGTCCGGGCACTGTGAGGGTGAGAGGGGTGAGCAGCAGGCCTGACAGGGAAAGGCCTCTCTGAAACAACGGGAGAGGAAGCAACTTCCTAGTGCCACGGCAGGGAGGAGGGAATGGGACACTAAATGCTGTCAGAAGTGCCTTATTTGTTATTTAAGCACAGTATTTATATTTATATATATATATATATAT
>NW_010336049.1:0-7125 GCF_000700745.2 Antrostomus carolinensis
CCGGGGCTGGCTGAGGTTACCTGAGGACTGTTGCCACATTTGTGCACACGTTTTTTAACTCATTTAAGCTCGGATATTCAATCTCTGTCATGTGTGCTGGCAGTAATCCTAGAATATTCAAAACCACAAACAGAACAAAAAACCGTGATTCTCTCTGTCACAGTTATTCGTTTATATAAAGGTCCTGGGGTTTGGGGCAGTGACTTCTGATGTCAAAGCTGTTGGACTGGCTTTCTTATGCAGGAGAGGCAAAACCACTCCAATTTTAAGTCAAAACCAAGGGTTTTCAGCACCAAGTTCATAGATTTATCTGAAAAGAAAACAGCCCGTTTATTAAAAGTAGAATGTGGAAGAACCTGAAAATATGCAACTGATTTTTTAATTTTTTCCCTTTGGAATACTGGGGAATAAAAACATTGTTCATGTTTCTGGCATTAGAATTTTTCTTATAATGAGACTTTTGCTGCCAACTAAACAGTTTTCCAATAAAGGTTTCTCTTCTTTTCCCTTTGCAGGATGGCGGACACGGACCTTTTTATGGAATGTGAGGAGGAGGAGCTGGAACCATGGCAGAAAATTAGCGATGTGATTGAAGATTCTGTTGTTGAGGATTATAATTCGGTTGATAAAACTGCTACGGGTAATTAACTATTTTAGTTGAAAATTATTCCTCTTGTTGGTGTTAAAAATTCAAAGGGAAATGGCAGTGATTGGTTACATCCTATCCACTAAGTCGTCTTAGTTGATAGCTGAAAAACCTGTTAATGAGTAATGTCACAAATTTCAGTTTCTCTAGTGAACAGAGTTTTTAGAGCTGCCACCACAGTGCTGCTGGGCGAGGCTGGGTGTCCTGTGAATAAATAGTTTGGGAGACAGGAAACAGCTTTTTTTTTTTTTCTCCTGTGTGCAAGAGAATTCAGATTTTTGCAGGTGTTGGAAAGGGTGGCCTGTTTGAAAAATGAGAAGGAAGCTTTGGCTGAGTTATTCATGTTCTACAGCCAAAGGGGTAGTTTCTTAAAAGTAGAGAGTTGATTATTTACGTAGAAGATAATGCTTTTTTCTTTTACAAGTGCTGTATGGATCAGCATTCAGTGCTGACTTAACTTTTGACCCTTCTAGCAGTCTTGAAATGAGTGAGGCAGTCAGATATTTGACTGGCGAATTGCATTTCCTGTGACTTAATTTACGTAGCCAAACTAACGAGATTAAAACTAGTTTAAATAAGCTAGTACTTCTTTAACCCCTGGTTTGATATAATCACTTTCAGTTGTTTGGTGGTTTGTTTGTTTTTGTTTGGTTTGGTGATTTTTGTCTTGTTTCCTGCAAATGGAAAGATGCATAACTTCAGAGTTTGCATTTAATGTGCAGCTCAGAGTATGTTGTTATCCAGTAGTTGTTTCAAATTAGGAGAAATTCAGACTCATAAAAAGCCATAATTGGCTTTGTGTTTTTCAGATGCTGTATAATCAATCAATTTGTAATGAAACCCTAAGTAAAGATACAAGGGTGGTGCTTTCTGACTTGATTTCTGTTGGTATCAACACAGTGAGTTAGGCCATTGTGCACGTACCTGTCTTGTGCAAATAAAACTCTGAGCATTTCACAATTTGGGAGTAAATGAAAAGTGACTATAATAAAAACTTATATTCACTGTCCCTTCAGTTCTTGCCAAACACTTGAGTCTGGTGCGTGGAAAAAGGAATTCTTACCCCAGTTATGTGTGTGGGTGAAGCAAACTGGCACGTTTAATAAGTCAGGCTTTTGTTCAGCCATTTCAATTACTTTTTTCTTGGTCAAGATCAAGAAAAGCATCATCTTAACATCTGGAATAGAGATGGGACTGTGCCTTGTCCTAGGTGGTGATGGTGATTCAAGGTCTCACGTTTCTGGCTGCAATCCTAAACTCTGATCCCAGTGTGAAGTGCTGTGGGAACAGTCCTGCTAGTCAGTCCACTGACTCCTTGGCAGTAGATGTGCTGCTCGTGGCTAACACAGGGTGTTTGTGGAAGCCTTCAACACTCGGGGCTCTGGAGGCTTGTTGATACCTGGAGGTGAGTAGCATGAGGCTGTCACTGCTCCGGGAAGGGTGTGCTACTGCTGTCACCTGCTTCCTCTGCCCTTCCTACCAGGGAAGATTTAGAAGGAGTTTACTTCAATTAGTATTTTTAGAGATCACAAGGTAGGAGGGTGTTTGGAAGGACGAAGTGATTCAGTCATAGATGGGTTGGAATGGACATAAAACTAGGAATGGTCTTGAGTGAGCTGAATTTCTTCTCTTGCTTGTGCTGTTTGGTAGTAAATCCAGAGCTAGAGAAGCTGGATGTGAGTGTGGACTATTGTACAAAGCTAAAATTTTTTCCTTGGTGTGGTAGTATGGCAGTACAGCCAAGCAGCGTGCTAGTATGATGTCTCAACAAACAAATTGTGCTTTCTCTCTATTTATTTTCTAAATACAATTGTGCAATTCCTTTCTAGCAGTTTCAGTGAGTCTGCTGCCCGTTTCTGCCCCTCTGCCAGCTGTTGCCCCTCCATCCGTAGGTGCTAATCTCTCTGCAGCCACGTCAGTCAGTAGCAGTGAGGCTCAGAATAGTGACAGTGCTCAGAAGACACTAGAGCTAATATTTGTGAGCAACAATGGTAAGCAGAAACGCCTTTTTGGTATTCAGAGGGGTTTGGGGTGCAGAGGGGGAAATGTGAGGCTGGCTTGCAGCCACGCTGTCCTGTGCTGGGAGCACGTGAGGTGTCGCAGGCTGAACAGGGAGGTGTCAGGGCAGCGTTTTGGATGGGAGTTGTGCTGAACCTTACAGGGAGCAGCAGTTGGTTTTCCTCTATTTGAGAGTGAATCCAGTGTCCTTACACATCAGTGGAGATCACCATTGGTAGTATTACCCTCCAGGTAAGGTATAAAACAAAGGTCCTGACTACTCAGGGTCACTGTCACACCATGATGCATTTTGCACGAGCAGATGTGTTAAACTGGTGTGTTGGCTGAATTCCAAGGTGAATAATTCTGGGGTTTTGTTCCTATTAAAGGGTGGTCGTCCTTAATTTCAGAGATATCTTAAGCAATCTCTCAGCATAACTTAATATACTGAAATGTGAAGTGGATTTAGGATTCTTTGGGATTAAAGAACTAAAAAAATACATTGCTCAACTCACCTGCAAGTCATTCAATTGTTTTTAATAAAATTTGGTCAGACACACAGATAATGAGGAAGATTCTCTGCATTATTTGAAGCTGATATCTTTGGGAGTGTCTTAAAAGTATCTTGAACTCCAAATGTATTAGATATCACTACGTGATACACTTGTGATGAATATTTCATAGCTTTACTAATAAAAGTAATTTGAGACAGACGTTCTGAATCAATTAGAAGAAATTAATAAAGGCTTGGTGGTATCACTGTGCTATAATTAGATTAGTGGTAAAAAAAAAAAAGAAGAGGAATGAAGCTACGAAAAAAATAATCCACTAATAGCAATATATTTATCAGTAAAATATTTGTATACTTTTCTGACAAGTTCTAATAGGCTCCTGTAAGATCTGCTCTCCAAATGATTCCCAGATCCCAGTAAAACTGGTGGGATTTGTACAGGAATCTAATTTGTCACATCTTAAATTTGAAAGAATCACAACAGAATCACAACAGAATCACTCAGAATCACAACAATCTGAGAAACTTTCTTCTTTGTTCCTTTATTTGTCTCAAAAACAAGAGCCATGGTAAGATCTGAAAACTAATCCAGAGTTCCAGCATCTGACTTAAAATTGTAGTGAAGAAGTTGGAAAAGAAACCAAACTGTGATGGTTTTGTCTTCCTTTCTCAGTCCCTTGCTGCATGCTCTGATTACGGCCGGCGTTCTCTCTGGACTCCGCGAGCGTTGGAGGTTTAGATGGTTTGCTGCACACTGCTGCTGTAGGCAAGCTAGAAATAGATATTTTATTGTATTTTATTTTATTAGTACATGTGGTACAGTTCAGAAATACACAGAACAGTTTTCCTAATGGTTTTGTTCTTGCAGCCTTTGGAGAAACCTTTCCCCAAAAAGCCAGTGTTATGTTTCTAGATGTTAATCACTCTGGTCTGTACCAGAGGAATGAAATCATGGGCATAGCTACCTCTGACAATCTTCCTTTATGTGCTTATTCTTTAATTCTGGTTTGGAAACAGAATTACTGGTAGCTACTGGGGAAGCAAAATACCTCTGGATTTTACTTCACATAGGTTAAAAACTGAAGTCAGGTAAGGATGCCACTTGCTGTGACTCCACCTATCAATTTCCATCATCCTTTTTTCTCTTGTTAATCTCTTCAGTACGACATCTAATCGTAAATGACTCCCATGGAGATGTCCTGAGCAGTGAGTTTACTTTGCTGGGCTGTCTGCTCGCCCAGGAATTGCCCCCCAGATGTGCCACTGGCACCTCACACCGCTGCAGGAGCCGCGCTGGACTCGCCCTCTTCCCACACCGCAGTGTTGCGTGTTGGGATCTCCTCCTGCCCCACCGTGCAAGTCTGTAGAATTCCTTAAGTGATGATTGATCAGAGAACTATTCTTGGACTGCTGAAAAGAGTGAAAATCTGAGAGGTGTGTGTTGGTCTGCTTTGGAAGAGAGGAGCGAGGGAGACAACACGTGCAGCTGCAAGACAGTTACTTTCCAAACAGGCAGAATTTATGACTTGGCCGCTTGGTCAGCCCTGTTGGTGTTGTTGGAACAAAGCATTTAATATCAAAGTATTCAACAGGGCAGATAAGGCTGGATGTTTCAGGGTAAGCTTGATGATGGGGGTTATACTGGTGTTTTTCTGATCTGCTGGAGTGGAAATAAGCTCTGTATGGGCGTGAGGAACGTGCTGTTGGTAGCGCTGCGTGTTCCTGGTCACCGTCACGTGGCCTTTCTCCTTCACCGAGTGGTGGACTTTTAAATGCTTTGGGATGGATCCTGTTAGGTGAAGAAAAAAAACTAGGTGAACGTGCTTGGTTTTGCACATCTCTGAAGTGCTTCAGTTTTTATGGTGGAGTAGATTCTCCTCTTGGTTGTGTTGATGCACCAGAGGATAGCTCAGCCCGTTAACTTTGGAACCAGTGCAAATAAAATTCTTCAGCCTGCGGCACGGCCTTTTCTTTCCCCAGTGTTGTATTCACTGAGTCACTACCAGCTCGTATGACATGACTTTGACTTGCAGGGGATTCCTTTTTGGCTTGATGCCAGTGAGGATTTTGAGTGGCAAAGTGCCACAGGGACATCTGTCACCTCTTCAGTCCCTGCTGGCCCAGTAACTGAGGGTCACATCCCAGTTTAAGTTGTGACTGTGTGGAACGCTCACAAAATGAGCCGTGTCTGGAGCCATCCCAGCTTTCAGCAATCTGCTTTCTACTCTCATGGCTGTCATCTTGTGTTTTGTTTTACATTAATTAAAAAGATTTACAAACCAGGGCTGAAAAAGACCCATTAAATCTATCCATTCTTCCAGGGTAAGGTTTTGTTGGGTTCTGGTTTGTTTTGGTTTTTTTCCCCTCTAGGATGTATAATTCACTTGTGAGCAAGCCTGGAGACCTAAAATTTATCCCTTTCTTAAATAACAGCATCTATGTTGGTAAATAATTAACTTTCAAGACCATACGTTAACAAACAGGTGATTGAATTTCTCCCAAGGTGTGTTGTACTTCTAAATGCTGACGTGCACAAACCACTGGCTCTCCTTGGAATGAGCAGAGCAGAAGCGTGTACCAGACTCTGTGTCCAAAAATCAAAGAAACAGGATTTCCAAACTAAAGATGGAAACATCTTTTAACTTATCTTTTTTCAATCTTTCTACTGGATCCAAATTTTTTTCAAAATGTCTCAGATCACTGAGGCATGAAGGGAAAAATTACTGAAAGTTAAATATATTTGAAGTGATGCTCAGCCTGATTTTTTCTTTAATTTCCTTTGATTTCTTTAGCTATACCTGTGCCCCTCTCAAACCAGTTATGTTACACATTCATATAGCTCACTACTATAACAGCTATGTCTGTTTACAGAGTGTCCTCATATCCATCTTCATGACATCTCAGCATCTCCATTCTCTACCTTGGTTTGAGGTTATGTTTGCTGGTTGATGTTGGGAGTTTTTTGGGGCTTTTTTGTTTGGTTGGTTGTGTTTTTTTTTCCATGCTCTGGAAGTAGGAACTGGTGTCTCTTTTTCCAGAAGTCCCCTCTGCTGTTTAAGGCACTTGAAAAAGTGAGGCAAGTGTGGGCCAGGCATTTGGATCTGAACCTTCTGATGTTGTCTTCAGCACCCCACTGTTTCTGCCTAGTGTAATCTTGAGGAAAACATTTGGATCGTACACCCTGAGGAGTGCCAGCCAGGCAGCATCCAGACTGTCAGTGTGAAGCATCTTCCATTACAAGAAGCTGTTTTGGCTGTGGGTCAGAACAGTTTGGCATGCAGCAGGTCTTTCCCTGGATTTACACAGCTCTGTAGGAAACACTTACTATTTGGGTACAGCAACCCTCTGCTGAAACTGCTGATGTTGGAGGAATGTTGGACCACTTTGGAGCCCTGAAACAACCTGGATATTGAGTCATAATGTGCTGCAAACCTGTTTGGAGGTTCAGTCCCATAGTCCTCTTTCTATCTGAGGATGCTGAAGATGATTTTAGGTTCCTTCAGAATTCTTGTGACCTCCTCGTCCTGGTTAATTGAAGCCCTTGGCAGACTCTAGTGTCCCTGACAGTCAGTGATTGTCATTGCTGCTCAGAAACTTCCAGTGTAGCTCTGTCTCTGGTACACATCCTCTGCTAGGGGTTGTAGTGGTTCAGCCTGAGTTTTCCCAGTATCTGGCAGCAGGTGAATTTTTACTTAATAGTTAATGAGACTAGAAAAAATATTTTCTTTAGTGGTGTGACTGTGTTCAAAGGGCATGTTAGGAGCCAGAGTAACGAGTCTCTGAGGTTGCTCAAGGCTCAGGGATTTGAACACCTAGTTCCTAGGCAGCTTGGAAAATCCTAGTCTAAATATGAATATTAAAAAGATAGATAGAAGGGTTGGATAGGTTCACAAATTCACTTTTAAAGCATGTTCTGGAAGACTCCTTCAAATTCTGAAGACTCAAATTACCAGCTGAGTGTGTGTGTGTG
>NW_010336050.1:0-11311 GCF_000700745.2 Antrostomus carolinensis
TCAGCTTTTCTGCTCCAGCATGGAGTCCTCTGTAGCCTACACATGGGTGTCTGCTCTGCTGTTGAACTTCCATGGGCTGCAGAGAACCTCCTTTGCCTTCTCCTACTCCATGTGGTTGAACTGGGTGTCTGAGGTTCTCTTTTCTCCCCCCTCCTCCTCCTTCCTCCTGGAAACGAAGCTCTCTCTTTGTTTAGGCCAATGGTCATCTTTTGTTCAGGTCAATGGCCTCTCCTCCAGGTTCTCTCCACCTACTTCTTTTCAAGGCAGTCCTTCCCCTCACAAATATGGATTCGCAGAGGTGTTTCTTTAGTGCTCATTGACTCATCCTGGGCTGGGGGGTCTCCGCCTTGGAGCCAGGGGAGCTTTCACTCTCACAAGGTGGTCCCTTCCCCCACTACCCAAAATGGCCCCCACCCCTCCCAACCCAACACAGTTGGTTTAAGCAGTTTGTGGAAAACACTGGCTCATCTCTTGCATCCTTCCCATTGTTCTGTTTCTTGCAAGAAATGCTTACTCTAAAAAATACGCTGGTGAGTCCTCCATGTTTTGTGGTGCAGGTGGTTATATTCTCTTTTATGACCTAAAGATAGTTTTATACCCTAAAGATAGCTAGGATTTAAAAATCATCTACACTTCATGTATCTAAAACTTAGAAGGTCAAACCCACTGATTTTTCATTCCTGAAAATAAGACCTGATTATGATACATAGGCTAATCTGTGCTTTTCATATCTGTTAATTACAGGTCTTTATGCATGCAGAGAGAAATCAAGATATTGGTTGTGTTTAAGTTATATTTTTAAACCTTTTTTAAAGTATTCAACATGCCTAAACACTTCTTTTTAGAAGGAAAACTGAAATGCTAAGATACGACTCCAAGCCCCATGTACAATTTGATAGAGAATAAGGCTTCTCCTGGACTCTCTTATAAAATCCACTTGTGCTACATATATAGTAAGGAAAAGAAGACTCTTCATAATTGTGTTCTGCTTGAAAAGTATTATTGCCTTCCCTTGAAATACCTTGTCCATTGGCAGTTTATCTGTGGCTTCTTGGTAAGGCTGCAATGGGGTAGTTTCAAAGTCATTAAAACCCTTATGCCTCATGAAATCCCAATGTTATACCATGTATCTTGTTTATGTCACTGCATGCAAGAAGTCTGCTCAGGATCTAACTTCAGCTTGCAATCTTTATGTTTTATCATTTGTCTTATGTTTGATGAGCTATTTATTTAACTTGAAATGACAACTTCCACATCTGTTTCTGCTATGGACATTTGGCCTATATGCTGGTACATGACAAGTATAATCGTATGAGATTACTATTTTATTCTTATGTTGTATTTATTTTTATGAAGTATGAAAAAAACACTTTGTTTAAATAAGATAGAGAAGTTTACATTTAGTGTCTTAGAAATACTTTATTTTTACATTGTTTATCTTTTACTTTATTTTTTTATGTTGTTTCTGCTCAGAGCACTCAAGCTAACATAATTATCTAGACATATATTTTGGGATTTTAATATTAAGAGATGTCTTCTGTTTGCTGGCAAGGTAGAGCTGCTTGCTTTTACTGTAGCAGATCTTCCCAGTATTCTCCTTTCTGTGTGATTCAGTGAGATTATAGTGACTTTAAACAGGTCATACATGAGCAGCCAGCAGCCTGGCATACTCCTAGATCCACAGATTTCCAGTATTCAGGGCTCATAGGCAAACCCCAGGTTGACAATGGGCAAGCACATGGACTGTCTAGACTTGCTTGCTTACATATTCACACCCTAATACCATATGCCAAGGATCAGTAGCATATGAAATGCCCTTGCTCACAGGATCCTCATGTGCTCTGGGTTGTGTTGTCAATGACTGAAGCTACCTTGGAGCTGACCTTTGTATGCCTATCAAAACATGTGTTAGACATAATAAAATTTTCCCAAAACTCAGTTTTGAATGTAAGATATCTTTAAATTTTTTCTTATTTCCAAGGTTTGTGGCATAAAAAGGAAAAAAATAGGGAAAAAAATGGTACATGGTGTACCACAAGAATTTTTATACTCAGTGCAAGGTAAACGTGGATAATGAGGAATATCTGCTGGGAAAGAAATACAGCAGACTGCTCAGGAAACCTTTGTATTGCATCAGGGAAAATGTTTCTGACTCAAGAAGAAAATAAAGTAAATGAAGGAGAGATTCTATTAATTGATAGTTGTGAGGAATGGATGAGAATTTGAGGCTTGAAGGTCCATTTAGAAGTGGCCATTAGAAAAAAAGATTCATGGTCATTCAGGACAGGAAGGAAGAATAGCAGCTGGGTGATAGAAGGTAGACTTTAATAAATTCACTGAATGGGCAAGCAAGATCTCATGTAAAGGAAAATGCTGTTAAAGGGCTAGCATCTTAAAAGATAATACAATAACATAATATCCATCCATAGATGTACACTATCCCACTGTGAAAAAAAGAGAGAGAAAATGCAGTAAAAGATCTGCTTGTTTCAAGCATGAACTGTACATGAACCTTAAACACAAAAAAGAATCAAGCTGGAAGCAGAAACCAGGTCAGGGTACTGAGGACGAATGATAAATATAACATGAACATGCAGGAACAAAATTTTAAAAAAACAAAGCTCAAAACAAGATACATCTGCCAAGAAATATCAATCAATTATAGAAGTACAATTGTGACAGAAGGAAGGTGAAGGAAAGGGTGAATTGGCCAGCTGTTCAGTGGGGAGGAAAAGCTATTGCTGGATGATACTCAAAAGGTCAAATTTTGTAATAACTTTTTTGCCTCAGTCCTTACAAGAATAACAGGTATTATAGTTCATACCAGTGATAAAAGCAAAGACTTCAACTTTGAATGAGAAAGGAACACTTTAGAGATTAGAGTTTTTCAAGTCAGCAAAGGATTGTGAGTTTCCTAATGAAGAAATTAAATTTCATGATGAAAGATGAGATACTACTGCTTGAGAGCATGTGATGGGCAGATAATGTCTTGGAAGGTTCATGAAGGGAAAACCAGTGTCTGTCTCTAAATAAAGAGAAAGGAAGATTGGGATATGATTCAGCCACTAGCTTAATTTCTGCTTTCAGAAAATGTTTGAACAACTGACAAAACAAACTATTTGTTAGCATTGGAAGAGAACAAGGATGTGAGTAGCAGCCAATACAAAATTATCAAATCCACGTGTTTTCCTCCTACAGGAGGACAACTGGATTTGAGAACATAAATGCCATTTATCTTGACTTTATTTGGGCCTTCTGTACTGTCTTATATAAAAAATTGGGAAAATATGATCTATGTCTGGGGGTTTGGCTAGATGATCTTCAAAGGTCCCTTCCAACCCAAAGAGCACTAGGCTATGATTCTATAAAACGCTGACACAGTGTGGATATAGAAGGGTTAGGTAGGATACACAAGCCATGAACTGATGATCAATGATTTGCAATAAAGAGGAAAGACCAATGTGTGTCAAGAAAACTTAGATATGCTTGATCTAAGTGTAAGGCCAGGCATCGTCTAATGGACCTGTAGTCCCTTCTAGCTCTGTGATTTTTAAATTTAGAAGTCAATTCACATAAGTTCAATGCTTGTGTTATGAGATCACAGCTGTCAGTCTGTCTTTAGGGGCTCTAATGTGAAAATATTTTAAATTAAAAGAGGAGATGGTTAAGCCCCAAACATGTTATTGGAAAGTTAACAAAACATAAAGCAAGAAGACATGCACTATTTTATCCAGAATAAATCCAGTTTAAAAGAGATATGGGGTTTTTGGGTGTGTGTGAAAATGAGAGAAAAATGAAAATCTGTGATATGTAGTAATTTACTTTCTTGTGTAAGAAAATAATTAAGATTATAAGTAGAAAGGCCACAAACTTGTATTAGACAGCTCTTTACTAGAAAGAAAAAAAATTAGTTTATTTGTGTTTTCTGAAATAAAACATAGCCCATATTTGCAGTATAACATTGTATTCAATTGATATAATTTGAATAAAGGTTTAAAATGGAGACTGCATAAATGCATTAGGTAATGTTCTTTTCAAAATATTGTAACTTACAGCAGTTCAGTATTTTCTAAAGCAGACTTTCTTCTGCAAAACTAATTTATAAATCATTTTCAGTTCAGATGATTTAGCAGTATTTAAATAAAAGAACCTTCACAGAGCAGAAAAATATACCAGCCTTCAACTGATTAACAGATTTCTAGGGGACCCTTGGGTTGTGAATACTTCTGCTATAATATCAGAAGTGCTTATGAGAGAAAAAAAGAAACAAAACCCCAGTGTAGGTGAGAATGTAGCTCTAGATAAGTTGAGTTCTTTCACTACCAACTTTTAATATAAAAGTGAATTGATAAGATTAAGCAAGGAAGAAAAGCAAAGAAATAGAAAGTTCAGTTTTTATCTCAACTGTCATTTTTTGTGAAGAAACTCTTGAAATGTTCTATCGCTAACATAAATTATATGGGTGTGATTAGAAAGCTGAGGCTTATGTCTGCACATAAGTCTCGATTTTGAATATAGTGAGCTGTTCAGGTTGTACTTGGCTTGGGATAGAACTACAGGCCCTGTGAAGTGGATGCACTCTCATGACTGAAGTAATTTATGTAATATTTTTAAATCAGTCATATTCCATCTCTTCCAAACCATTCATCTGAGGAAGAGGTCTAAGTACTAGAGAAGGCATCTTAATTTTCCATTCACTAAGTATAACCCAGTGATGCCTGAAATGCAGGCAAACAAATTGCACAAAATGCAATTAAAAGCAAAGATGCTATGGAAATTCAGTTGGTAAGAGGTGTTTGTGTTTTAGCAAAACTTGGCTGTTTATATAATTTTATTTTGTATGCTTTAGAACAATGAGTGGAATTTTGGTTAATTTGTATTAAAATAGTAATTCATTAGCTTGGCTTGTGAGGTTCCTGGTGTATTTAAAGCCTCATACTGAAGGATTAAAGAATGACCCAACACCAAGAGTAGCAAATAACGCAGACTTTGGACCTCTAGTCCCGATTCTCTTCTCACACCTTCTTTAAAATATTATATTCCAGTTGACTGCAATTGAGTTATTCTTTATGTGTACTGGAGTGAAAAAAGATAAAACATTGGTAGCCACACATATGAACAGAGAAATAGAAAACAGGGAAATGGAGAATTCACTTGTCTAGTGCAGGGTTACCTCCATCCTGACAAGTGTAATTGCTCCAGACAGTGATTCTGTCTGCAGGCCAAGTGGGATGTGTTTAGGGCTACCTTGCATGTCAGTAATGGGACCACATCCATGGTGTAAAAAGCTCAGCCCTGGGTCCTGTTGGATGCCCCTGCAAATTTCATTATTATTTTGTGTGTGTTGTTTCTGGTTGAAAGTGCCTGTGATGGTCTTAGGAGAGTATTGCAACCTGACAGATTGCAGTGATTAAAAGGAATTATATTTTTCTGGAAGAAGAATACAAGCGATGTATCTCTTCTTCCCACCTGTGCTGGCACTTGGAGAGGCTTGTGATGGCTGATGTGATATCTCTACCAAGCCTCTCCGAAACCCATTTTGCTTTGCTAAAATGAGAGATTCCCAAAACCACCTCCAATGCCAACAGAAGCAGGCAGCTGTTCCTGGAGGAGTATGCAGGACCAAGCACCCACATCCTTTTGAAGGGACATAAAAGTGAAAACAGGAACAGATATAATATTCTGCAGGAATATCTGTGTATTTAGGATTTTCCATTAAAAGATGTGGCAAAGAAGTCAGCCTTTTCTTTAGACTTGAGAAGTGACCTGGAAAATAGCCTTCATGGGTGGGTTTTTATTTAGTTTAGGGTCAAAAGCTATAGGATGCCTTGAATGCAGTGGACTGAAAAGGCTCTTGTGCACGTTGCCTGTCTTTCACTCCATCCTTGTCTCTGGATCTGCCAGGACTGTCCAATTTAATGGTGAATCACCCACTTCCCTTGGTAAGGAAATTGTTAAGGATCTTGTGTGGCCTCCACTTTAGGTTCCACTACCAGGCATAGGGACCAAGAGGATACTGTTCTCTGTAGACTTTTGAGATCGTATTTTCTGTCCACAGGTTGTCTGTGCTTTGTGTGGGAATCTTGTAAGCATCTTGGCTCTTGCTGGAATAAGGTGCGTCACCAGGATCCCACACATCTTGTCTCCCAGATCATTGCATAGAAAAAAGGCCAAAACTTCACAACTGAAGGCCATGGAGGAGGACCAGGACATCTTGCATTCCTTCTTCTCCATTGTTTTAGTGTAGAGGATGCTACAGAGCAGATGAGGAGAAAGCATTCATGGAGGTTCCCACTTTGGAAAGGGGGCTTGGATCCAGACTACTTGCAAGGAGACCACAGCTCCCGACAGTCTACCCTTTCCCAAAGTTTTGGGACAGATGGCTGAGTTTGTGGGGGGAGCACTGGTTCATCCCGTGTCACCTGCCAGACCCAGGTGCAGTGGGTACAGCTAACAGTCCTCTGCATCCCATGGGTTTTCCTGTCCCATGCTAATATAAGAGAGCAGATGCCAGTGCAGTGGGTTAATTGGATGTGCACAGTACAGAAAAGCAGCCCTGGGCACAGTTATGGAAGGAGAGTTTCCAGGCCTGCAGTGAGTGACCAGGAGCATCCATGTTGGTGTGTTGCGTGGCTGGGACACTCACCAGGATACCCTTGGAAATAAGGGCACTTCAGGCATGATGATGTGGGAAAGAGGGCTTTCAAGACAAGCTTTTTACTTAGAAATCCACCTCAGTGACAGGAAATGTCCTTCAAGTTGCACTTTATGCCTTTGGAAATATTTTTATTTAAATAGATATTATCCCTCATAGCTTTTCAATCTTTGGGCTTCATTTATCTTGAAGCTTAATTTCTTCCATATGTTTACCATCAGCTGAAGAATCAGAGTTGATGAGCTGCTCAGAAATGTTTTGTCATGCTGCATATGAGTTCTTTGCTTTGCAGCTAAATGTTTTCACATTTAACTTGCACCCCCTCTGAAAAGAGGTGAGTATCCACTGTTAGTACTCTTATTTCATACTTACATAATAGCTATTCATTTGCTCAATGAGTGAATTTTTCCATTAAGGATTTCCAAGCCTCACATAACGGTAGTCTGGAGTTGCAATTGCAATTTGATGTAACCTTGGCTTGCACATAATTAGTACAGAGTGGTGCATGATGCCATCTTCATCCCTGTGATGGAAGCTCTGGCTTAGATGGTGCAGAGCACTCCCATTTGATCTAAACAAAACTGACTCAATTTAGCAAGTTGATCTCACTAAAGAGCATCTTGGGGCTTAATAACATGCATGCAGTATCATAAAATATTTGGTAAGTGCAAGGGTAAACAATGATCTTATTACAGAAAGCTAGTAGATAAGTTTCCAAAAGGATTTGTTTGTTTATTTACATTTATAAAAAATTCTTATGCAATTCTATAATTGAATGATCTATAGATATACTTCCTAATTATATTAATTTGACTTTCAGATTGCATTTTGGATTCTTGTGTAAGAATTTTACTACTGAAATCTAGTAAAGTGAAAGCAGAAAAAAATCCAAATTTGGTTGCATTAAGCAAAATTAATAATTTAGTCTCAATGTACACAGGGATTGTCTGCAGCCTGAAGTCTATGCCTGTGTTGCTGTGAGGAAGGCAGGCCAGGGAACATGTTAAAGCACGTGATATACTTTGTCCCACGTACTTGTATCTGTGCCTCCATATGTAGGAAATGTGGAAAGTTTTAGAGATTGTGTCAAACTATTTTAATTTAAAAATATTTTATGAGATATATTAAATAATGTACATACACATTCAATATCATAGAAGTTCCATGCCCTCAAAAATTCCTGAAAAAGTATACTACTTTTATTCCTTTTTTTTTTTTAAGATTTGGTTGTATTTTGTGTCTTAAATGTGCTATATAAATATCTTAAATTCTGAAGCACAGAACTTATTATTAGATAATTTTGCTTATTAGCTATTGTGCAGAATCTGCTTAAAATTTGTAGTTCTTTATTGTTGAGATCTTGATTTTTCTTGCAGAAATGCTATTAGGCGTTTCAGATGTTACTATTATTATTTTAATTGTTATTTATTTAAAAAGAAAAGGACTGAAAACTTTCTATGGAAAACCACCCATTTATTTTCACAAGTGAAAGCGATGACCAAATCATCTGAGTAAGAGGCATAGGAAGCCACAGGATTAATCTTAGCTGCTTTGAAAGTAAAATAACCTACTGAAATTCAGAATTTGATGAAACAGCATATAAGTCTAGAAAGTTTTTTTGGAACAAGATGAAAAATAAGTGGTGATGAGTACAATGTTTTTCTTGAGTGGTAATGTAAAGGCAATCTCAGCATTATCTTTAGGACTGTACTACTTTTATAAATCCAGTTGTAACTCATGGGAGTTATGAAAATAGGTATTCAAATGTTTATTTAGCAATTCAGGAGCTCCTGCAGCTTACATAAGACCCAGCAGGGATTGTCCTTTTGCCCAGCAGCTGCTGAGATAGTCTACTTTCCTGACTGAAAGGGCTCTCTTCTACATGTTGACCAACAGACCTAGATGACCAGAGTGGGCAAAGAAAATATTGCGTCTTATAAAGTGACATTACAGCTGTTTCACCTTCCAGTGCAATTGAGTCACTTCTTTGAGGCAGGAGGTTTCTATGCTTTCAGCAGGCAACAGCAGCAGTGAAACCCCTTGATTCCAGCTGTGTCTTGTTGTCATAATATGGTCCAATTTTGTAATCATCATTATCCTCATATGCTGTTGATCAAAGCTGGAGCTTTCCACTGTGATAATTCTTCAGTTTGTGACAGTGTTGGTGGCTTCCTCAAGCTGACCACCCATTTGCTGTCATGACAGTATCAATTGCCACATTTAATGCTCTTGAACTTTGTAGTGTTTCAAGTACCACTTACAAATTAACTGCTGATATTCATTATAGGGTTTTTATCTTCATTTTTTCTTTTATAATTATTACTTGCAGGTTGTTCAGGTTTTTCTATGTTATGTCCATAGACTACTCAAAACATTTAAGGTCTCTTTGAATATTTGCATCTGATTCTTTCTTATATTTACTGCTACTTCTGTTCTGACAAACTGTTCTTCCTTTGCTGAGGTTAATCTGATGTGTTAAAATTATCATCTCCTTTTAATATCTGAATATATTGCTTATAAAAAGTGACAGATTAATGATGGCTTGTTTATTGCCTAGAACTGATGCAGACAGAAGCAGTAGCTCCTTCACAGTGATCTCTGTCCTGATCCGGAACGTTCTGCCTCATAGGAATAGGGAGGCTTGTCCTATCTCTTGCAAAAGTTGGTAAAAGTGGCATACACTGAACAGAGGTACAACTCATTTCACAGGGGCTACACCTGGAGTACTGTGTCCGGTTCTGGGCTCCCCAGTTCAAGAAGGATGAGGAACTACTGCAGGGAGTCCAGCGCAGGGACACTAAGATGATGAGGGGACTGGAGCATCTACCACATGAGGAAAGGCTGAGAGCTGGGTCTGTTTAGCTTGGAAAAGAGAAAGCTGAGGGGGGATCTCATAAATGCTTATAAATATCTAAAGGGTGGGTGTCAGGAGGATGAGGTCAGACTCTTCTCAGTGGTGTCCAGTGAAAAGAGAAGGAGCAATGGTCACAAACTGGAAAACAGGAGGTTCAACCTAAACATAAAGGGTTTTTTACCCTCTTTACTGGGAGGGTAACAGAGCACTGTAACAGGCTGCCCAGGACATTCAAAACCTGCCTGGATATGTTCCTGTATGATCTACTCTAGGTGATCCTGTTCTAGCAGGGGGGTTGGAACTGGATCCCAGTAGCTGATATGCAATGTAAAATCCTCCATTGCGCATTTCCAAACACTTTCTTGCTTAGCAGGAGTGTGAATCACCAGTAATCAAATGAGATCCAACCTGACCTTCTGCTCCATATCTAGAATAAACAGATTTTTAGTCTCCATTCTCCATGCCTTTGTCATTTACTGCAGCATCAATTGGTATCTGTTCCACAATAAAAAATTCAGTGGATCTCCTGCACAGTCTTGTAGTGATATGACCAAGCTCCCATATGCATTAAACCATATAATTTTTGCCTAGATGAGAGTTCCCATCAGCTGCTTCTCTGTGGATGTCAAGAGCCTCAATAGCACTGATGGGACATCTGAGAAACCAATTGCACGCTATGGATCTAGTGAGGTAACCATCAACGGAATGCTGGATGTCATGTCTACTGTGAAATACCAAAAAGCATAGTGCACCTTTGAAGTGAGTTTTGGGGAAAACCCAGGATTTAGGGGGGAGTATGTACAGTGCCACAAAGTCTGACAGCTGTCCAAATTCACGTGAGTTTAACATATTAAAGATCTCTGCAGAAGCTAACAGCAAACACCCAGTAACAATGAACAGTCAATCACATAAATAGTAATATATAATTAAATTGATTCAACCACTCAACAACACAGAATAATCAAACAGGGAGACCAGATTACTCATGGAAGCTGGTAAACTGAATAAACTCTGGAGAATCTTCTCTACCTGAATACTACTGGATCATACTTTCATGTTCCTGGAGCCCTCATAGGAATCCATATTTCTTAGTCTCAAAACTTGTTACCAATGGATGACAGTTGAAAAAAAAAAAAAAAAGCTGCTTAAAAATCTTGCAATAGCATAAAGTTTGGTAATCTGAATGAGAAATGATATGCTTGTTATCAGTATCTTTTTCAACTGCAGTGTTGAACTAAACACAATAGTGTGAAAGTTTTTTGTTTGCTTCCTGGACTAATAAAAAGAGGAACTTCTATAAACACAGAATGTCTGTGAACACTCACCAAACAGATGTGTTTCTTCTTTTTCAGTAGAGACAGAGGAGCTTTTGCATAGCCACTTCCTAATATTTTCCCTGAGGACATACTGCTTTCAAAGGCAATACCATGGTTTTTAAAAATTGCTTTATGTTTTTGAAATGAGAAGTCTCATTATGTGCTTTGACAGTTGCAATTATATAACGACGGTTACCATGTTTGTAATAAGTAAATTTTGCCTGTGAATGGTGCTATATAGTCAATGATTATAACACACACATTTCCAGATGTTAGGCTATCTATCTTCCTGACTAAAACCATGACTAAATCCTTGTGCTTCATGACCAAATCACATCTGGGATAACTTGACATGCTCAGTGAAAAAGTTTCTGAGAATCTCAACCATTTTGCTTCCAGTGAACACCAGACTACACGTTACTCTGTGGAACATGACTGTCAAACATTTTTGTTGTGTTGATCATGCGTGAAATACAGAAATCTTTT
>NW_010336050.1:11340-13149 GCF_000700745.2 Antrostomus carolinensis
GTGCTTCAATTTTCAGGCTTGGATTTAGGCTCTCCTCCCCAGATGAGTCCCTTGAACAGGAAAAGAGAAATAGTGCCTTATTATTTTCTGGCTTGATGTAGTTTTTAAGTAGACCTTTTTCCTCTGTTGAGCAATAAACACCAAAGCAGTGTTACAGACAGTAATTTCTCTTCCCTATCATTAAGGAAGACTTTTACAGCTAGTCTTCCCTGATACAACCTGACAAGTTCAGTATATTAAATCATAAAGCTTCTCTTTACAGTATTTAGTAAAACACTAGAGAAAGGAGATGGCAATAATTTTCATTTTAAGTACAGAATCTCAAAATTGTCTGGCGAGTTCTGTTACCCCTTGGATAACCCATGGAACAAAAGGTAGAAGAACAAATCTATTTCCCACTACAAATTTAGGAGCTCCTAAATCCTTCAAGGATACTTGTTTTGGCTTTGATTACACTTGGAAAAAATGTAATCCAATTTTATGTTGCTGTTGTATATAATTGCGTGCTCTTTGACTAAATGTTATTTCCTATCCAGAAATCCCCATGTGATTTGAATACCCTGCCCACATCACTGCTGTATATGAATGTGTTACTGCTGGCAGAGAAATGACTGTGGAGTTTTTTGCAAAATTTTTATGAATTATCATTTGCCTATGAAAGTATATAAGATATTTGTGTTATCCTAGGAATGCCATAAGTGAGGCATTATTTTTCTTTTTCTTCTTAAACTTTTTAATGCAGGTTTATGCAGAATTCCCAGGACACATCACATTTGACACAGCAAAAAAATATTCTTGCAAACCTGCACAAAGTCTGTTCTGTACTCAGATGGAATAAAGTCAGTATAATGAAAAAACAGTGTTCAGCTCCTCCTGAGTCTCTGACAAACGCACAAATACTGGCTTTTTATTCTCTACTGCTCTACTATTCAAACAGAATAAAATATCTGTCATGAATTTTTTTTAATATGTCTGAATGAGCTCTCGGCATTTTGTGCTTGGTGTGCAGTGGGCTGGATACTTGAGTTTTATTTTTCCTCTTCAGCTAAATAATGCAACTCTACATGATCCCTCTCCTTTTGGAGCCCTCTTAACAATCTTGGAAAGATTTTTTTTTTTCTTTACTTTATGTACATCTTTTACTTCAATATTTGTCATACAAATTCTCAAGAAGCCACTGGCAACCCCTGCAAGTAGTCCAATAGGCAACATGAGCATCAATGAGACTCTGGGCAAGGGTGATTTTGAAGAAATGATGTCAGATATTTCTGATTAAAACAGGTCTAGCACCCTAGAACGGATGTTATTTCATTCCTTGGTAACCTAGAGTGGATATTATTTAATTCCTTGATACCCAGGGGAACTGAATGCTCAGGTGTAACCCCAAAGAAGACCTGAAGGACCAGTCTCGGTGAACAATCAAAAATGTAACGATGTTACTTTGCGCTTGCTGCAAGATGACTAATTCTGTTTTCTATGGTGTTAGAAAAGATATTCTTCAAACATTTCTGCCTGCCTCCTACATATGACAACTGTTTCTGAAAAACTGCGTCTTAGTGGTTGCCCTATAGTAGGTACAAGTATGTCATCTGTTGCTATGTTGCTCAGAGGGGAATTGCCTTTTTCCTCTGTTCACAGAAGTTGCCAAGACTGTTCACAAAAAGTTGCTTGTTTTCAGCCCCAAACATTTTTCAGCATTTGTTTGGTCCTTCATGCAAGTGGCTCCACTACATCCATGACACAATTGTTAGAAAAAGTAAAACAGTCCAATAGCATCCTGGCTTGAATCAGAAATAGTGTGGCCAGCAG
>NW_010336051.1:0-1284 GCF_000700745.2 Antrostomus carolinensis
GGGCGACAGGAGCGGTACACAAGGCACTTGTCGTGAGCGCGGTGCTCACCTCGGCGCCTTACCGGGGCCGCCGCCGGGTCTGCGCCTTCACCTTAACGCGCTGCCCGAAGCGGGGGCCGCGCGCGGCGCCCACGCTGCCGCTGCCCGTGAGGTGCGGGAGGACCGTGCGGGCTGGCGTCCCAGAGAGAAAGCAAAGGGGAAGGGTGAGAGATCAGTCATTTCCTCGTCTGGTGCCTCCAACCCTCTGACTTCAAGCTACGGGCTGTCAGTTTAGGTCACAGCAGCTGCCTTGTAATAACAAGAAATAACGGCTCTGTGCTTTGTTACACAGAGCTTCAGCCCAAAGATCTTCTGAACCTTGACTGAACTATCTCCCTTTCCCCCAGTTTTCTGGCAAAGAGTAAGATTGTGGCTTTCCCTGTGTCAGTGTTCTTCAGCTTCGGGTCTGCGAACTGTGGCAACGTTTTGAACTCCTTAGAAGGCATCAGTGAAAGCAACCAGGAAAAGCCAGCCAGAAAAGTAAGTAGGCTTAAACTTGCCGTGCTGCTGCCCATACTGCTATTGCAAAACTTTTAGTTGTCTCAACGCTGAAATACATTTTAAAGCTGTTCTTGGGATGCTTCAGAATTTCAAGTAACCCAAACAGCTGTTGCAGCAGGCTTCCAGAGATAGTCCAGTAGGAAGAAAAAAAATAATTGTAAATTACTGCCGTTATTTCTACTGATGACTCAGCAGAATGTACGTTCATAATTCTTTAAATCTATCACAGTAACACAGTTGCTGCGGGGATGTAACACAGTTGGATAGTGATAGCAAGGGTCTGTCCATTAGAATTTTTTTCGCCAAAGGTTTCACAAAAGAATACTAGAATTTTCAGGTAGATTTTAAAAATGTCTTCTACTAAATATGCAGCAGAATGTATTCTGGGTTAACAGGTGTCTTGATTCATATTACCGAATTTTCATAAGTACAATGCTACTTTACTAGCTGCTATAGAAATGGAAAAACTAAGGTAATTAATTGTACAGTTTCAGAAGCAAGCGTGGGTGTGTTACTTGCACTGAATTAACTCTGTGGGGATCAACTCTAGCATTGGCCTTCCTCAAATGGTAGTAATCACGCTTTGAAATACTTGCTTTATAGCAATTCCAAGCCTTCTCAGGACACGTGCTAGATGTTCCTGTACTGCATGTAGCAGTATTACTGAACTGAACTATTTTATTAATTGTGTTGTAATGTACTGTGAAACATCTCTGAAATGGAATGGGGAAAGACTATAGGGAA
>NW_010336051.1:1301-10292 GCF_000700745.2 Antrostomus carolinensis
TTGGTAGCTGATAAAAGCATGCTCGTTTGAGATAACATTTATCCCCTTGTATAATAGACTTGAGGGCCTTAACTCAGCAGTCTTGTGCTAAAAGCATCACTACAATTACGGGTATATTTGTGAGGGGACCTGGGATAATATTGGGTTATAATCAGAATGCATTTCAGTGAAAGAAAGCTCTTAAGTCCATTAAGAACAGCCTGCTACTTCCAAGCTTGGGTTCTGATCACTAAATCATATTTCCTCTGCCTAAGTAATCTGTCCAAAGCTGATGTGTTTTTTTGATTGTACTGTTCAAACTCTGTGTAAGGTAACAATTTGCTTAAAGGCTGACATACAATTAAAAAATGTTAAGATGACTGAGCATGATCCTGGGAAAGGGCCTAGGAAATGGTGAAGTCTTTATCCTCTGCTGAAAACTAAGCCCAGTTTTCTGAGCTGAGTGCTTACTGAAGTGCTCTGTGGGGTTCAGCCATCAGATCTTAAGATGTGGGGCACTAAACAGCCATCAACTATTGACCTATGTTTGGAGTTTCTAGTCTATTACTGTGGTTCGAATCATATCTAGCACACAGCTCTTCATAGGTGTATCGGTCTGTCCCCAGGGATGCAATGTTTTTAAGATTTAAATATTTCTAAACCACATGGGAAGTTGGTTATTAGTTGACATGATGCTAAAGTCATGCAATACTGAGGCACAGATCTAGCACATGGCTGCAATACTGTTGTTCTTTTGCTAATAACTTGAGAAAGAAGAGCTGGACATGTGTTTATCTGTTTTGACTATTATTATAGTATAGACAGACCATTATTGTCTTAAACTACTATTTGTTTGGATTGTAGCTGTAGCCTCCGTAAATGTGACCAAGATTTTAATGCAGCCCATGGATTGCCTGGAGAAGCACAGAGTCCTTTGAGCTCCTTTGCTTCTCTTAGTTTGGCTGATCTTCTGCTAAAGTCAACCCTGCAGCTACAAAGGAATTAGTGACTCTGGAGCCTGCAGCTTTTTTGTGTGTGTCTTGAGGAAGTTTCCACCTGACAAAAACAAGCCTCACTCTGTGGTTTGGTGGGGTTTTTTTTGTTTCATGTTGTCTGTGCATTAGCCCTCCCCGACACAGGCTATCCTAGCCATGCTGATTTGCTCAGCTTTAATTTTGACTGTGGCAGTTGTTACCAACCTAAGGGTCAGTGTGATAGTAGCAGCCACAAGTAATGCTGTAAACTTGATGGGACTGGGCTGCAACCGGAATAATGCGGGGAAATAATTAAGTCAAAACTAGGTCTGATTTAATAGGCAGCTATTAAGCCTTAATAAACAATTGGCCCCTAGTTCACAGTTTGAATACACAGTGACTGAAGCATTTATGTTGTGGTAACTTTCCCAGCCAGTTCTTAAAGGTACCCAGATGGTTTCTCAAATCGTTGTCCTACAGGATAGCATCAGGCCTTTAGCTGAATAATGGACGGGCAGTGGATCTCAAAGAATAATGAAATTACAGTGACACTGTATCTGTGCATGTACAGTAGATGTCGATTTGATGCTTAAATCAGAGTATGCAAAATTCCTAGGAAGACCTTGTGTTACTTCAAAGTCCAGGTCTTGTCGTTACTTTCCATGTGTCCAGATAATGAGAATGTCTGTCTATAGCTGTGTCAAATATTCCCTTGGGATTTTTGATGTGAAGATATGACTGTAAGCTTGTGCAGGCAGTTGAATGGGTTTTGCAAGCCAGTTGCATTGATAAGATTTAGATTTTATTAATGATTGTAAGAGTACACGTATGAGTAACTGGCCTATGTGGGAACTTGGACTACTATTCTCAAAGATTTGTATTAACTGTATCTTTTGTTTTGTGCAGTAGCAAGTTGGGAAGACCTGCAAGGTGACAAACAATAGTGCGATTGCCTTCTTGTGAGTTCTTTGACAATGAATCTGTATTTTCACTGCCTGGATGGTGTCTCTCCTCCAGCTTTCACTGAAGAATTTTTACCAGTTTTGCACAGATGGCAGATCAAGTTTTGCTACTCTGATTTGACTGTTGTCTATTGCTTTGTATGTTCCATTTTTGGGGGTTCTTGGTTTGTTAGGAGTTTGCGTTTTTTAGCTAATTAATAGATTTTAGTCTATTAATCTAAAACATGAGATTCTGACATCTAGACTGGACTACAGCTAAGGTCAAATTGTTCATTTTCATTTATTTTATGGAAATCAGGTTCAGAGGCAGGTCTGGGACTTTTGAGAACTTCTCAGAAAACCTCTGATAATAAAGCATGATCAGAACTTTCCAATCCAAACCAAAGATTGCAGTGTCTGTTGTTTGAAACATCCTTGTTGGAGTTCAGTCTAGTGGGGCCAGATCAAATTAAGGATTGAGCTTGGCTGACATTACGAAATTTCAATTTTGGGCACCTGGTTTTCATGGAACAGAATTCAAAACTTGCTTTACCGTCTAGGAGAAAACTTGAATTGCTACCCTGAGGTTCCCACAGGGAGCATTGCCTGTTCCTGTTCTCCTAGCTCTGCTAAGCTCAAGCATGTCTGAAGAGGCATGTCAGGAATAAAACCACAGATCTTTCTAAGATACAGGCATCTGTAATATCTTCTCTAAATACTGAATTTTTGCTGCTGCTGTCAAAGCTTGGTTATAACTTACCATGGTTAAAGTCTTTTCCCAAAGACAGCTAGCCCTGAATTCAATTACTACTTCAGCATGTTGGGATTTAACTCTGCACCTTCTGCTTTACTAGGATAGTGCCATAGGTACACAGTTTTGGCATATTGTTTTCTAAACCCTCCCTATTTCTTTCAGGTTTGCTGTTTCTTTATCTTCTGTCTCTGGTCCATTTCATTGTTCAGTTTGGAATTTTACACTATATTCCTTGCTCACTTGTTTTCAGTTCTGTAGTGTGCGTTTCTGATTTTATTTCTTTGCTAGTTTCATGTTTAAAGTCCATGCTTATGATCATTTTTCACTGTGGCATTGCAGTGCTATAGGTGGTGCTGTGTTTGTGTCCGTATAACTGAACAGGTGACCAGATTCTTTAGCTTACTATAGATGTAGTGAGCATGATTTTCTTTTCCCCTACTTTCTGATGACATTTGTTTCTTTTGCATATGTGTTTCTGAGGAAGGAAGGTTCTTGCAAGATGAAGTCACCATAAAATTATGCAATGAACTTTTCTTAATTTCATTTGATGATCCTCATCCCAGGCACCCTTGTTGTTCTTCCAGTTCCTTTGTTATGGCACGCTGTTTTAGTGTCAGCTGTTGCCGGAATCCATTTGTGCTGGGTTGTCCTGCCAAACACATTTGAAGAGTCAGTTGGAGAACTCTCTGCCTCTACAGACCTGTTTGCACTAAACTCTGAGACTGACATCTTTACAAATGTGGTAGAGATGATGTTTTGGTAGGTGGATTCTTAGCTTTATGCATGCTTGGATGATGAACACCGCTACTCTCTTGGAGCTCTTTGCAGAATATACCTATCTTCAGTTCTACCTAATAAATGCCACTGATAGATGAAGACCTGACCAACACATCTGAAAATCCTGTACTTTAATAGCCTAGCAAAATTAGAAGTATAACTGCAAGGACATGAGCCTGGTAGGTTGTTTTATCATTCCTGTACTCTGTGGCATGGAACCTTCAACAGATGAACACGTTCAGCACCAACTGGTAACTAGTGTAAGTCCAAAGCAGTTTCTGTATATCGTCCATCTTATTTGATTGCTTTATTTCAGATTGTGGAGTCATTTTTTTTGGCTGTATGAAGGTTAGTCTTTTTACTTGTGTAGCTAAGAACAGACACAGGTCTGCCTCACATTAAAATGTGAGCTCTGTCATGAGCCACAGAAGAAATGCGAAGCCATAAGGTGAGTCTGCAAATAAAGCAGGAGATTGCTGTGAAATACTTATCAGAGAAACTTCTTTACATGTTCATTTGCTTACTATGAATTTTAAATATTATCAAGGAAAAGCAGTATTGGCCTGTGTTTGCTGTGCACTGATGGCCTTTATGTGTAACCTTGGCATCAAGATGTTGAGAAAGTCATTCCCACTGGCTGGCAATTGCCTTCAGACCATGAAGCAACACCCTGACGTACATAGGAGACAGGAAAACACTATCACTTGGATATCATCTTAACCAAGCAGCAGTTGCATAAATGGGGACAGGATCTGTTACAAATCATGTCCTACTTACTGCTCATGTAGGATTTGTTGTGATACCTATCACACAAAAATATAAACAGAAAATGTGTGTTATCAAGTAGCTGCCAAGACTGAAATGTTTCTTCCAAATGCAGATCCTAACATGAATAGGGAAGTTGAACTTCTCTCTCAAAGCTAGCAGGAAGAAAGTTGCAGCTTGGATAAATAGTTATCATTACTCCTTTCCCAGATAGTGTCTGCCCTCTGCTGAAGTTCTTTGTTGGCTTTGTGAGAAGCAACAGTTCTTTAGGAGTTTCTTCAGGCACAGCAATAGCTGTATAGCCTGTTCTGCAGAGGGGCAATTCCTTTTGGAATGTTAGGAAGAGAGCCTTTTAGAGTATCCTTGGAGACATTTCAAAATCTTGTGTTGGTTAAGTAAGGTGGTTACTTCACGCCTTATTTTCAGCAGTGAAACTGGAATATAAATTTATAATCCCATCCTAAACCCCCTCTTCTTCCCTCCCCCCACCCCAGTCATTTTTTCCTGTGACTATGCTGTGTTTTACTGTCCTTCAGCTTCCCCTGTGGATTGAGAGGTTTGCACTGTAAATGTGATTGAAATTCTTCTGGTTATAAATAACAACCTTCTGCTTTTTTGTTTTGTTTATTTTTAGCTTGATGCAGTACTTGAGAGGCTAGTGGTGTGCATAAACAGGGTTGATGAAGTAGATACAGAGAGGGAAGACTCTTTCAGTGGCTTCTCTGCTGAGGAAAGCGTATGGTGTAACTTCTCCCTTCTGCACAGACACTTCTTTCATGTCTGCTTTTTCCACTTTGCCAGAAAAGATGATCCAGCTCCTTGAGGTCATTGGTGCACTGAGGGCACATGAACTATAGAAATTACTTTGAGTTAGCCTGGTGTGTATGCATGATTGTGATTTATGTACTCTCCCCTGATCATCAACTGGAGCTTTACAGTGAAGACTGCTCCAAAAAAGTTTTTGGCAGTGGATTGCCCCTGGGAAAATGAAGCTAGCTAATGATTACCTATCCCTGAGGGGTTGTACATCCTTATCAGTTGGCTTAAGCATGACAAAGGGGTCATCAGCCGTGGTACTCTTCTGATTAACTTCCACTGTCACTAGCTACTGCTTTTGGATTTCAAAAGGGATCAGGATGGCAGATTCAGACCCAAGGACAGTGAAACCACAAAAAGGAATAAGAATGATCATATTTCCATGGGTTCTCATGGTCATCAACGTGTTTGCACTGGAAACAGAAGCTGTCTCTTATCTATATCTGACAGGGAAGGACACCAGTGTTCTGCTGCTCAAAGTGCTCTGGGTATTTGTCTTATGTGGAATTGATTAAACAGCTCAATCATCATAACAGATTCCCAAAACATTCTCTTGTTGAAAACAAACATAAGATTGCTGGTTGATAAGAAGTACCATTAAGATACTAATGAAGTAGTTAGTCCACCGAAAAAATCTTTGGAGGCTAAAGTTTTTTTGGTTTTTGTTTTTTTTTTTTTTTTTTGGCAAGGAACATTAAATATAAAATACCCCTTATCAGTTACATAATCTTTTTTTTTTTTTAATAGGTCTAATTTGTTACCGTTTTCTGAGATTGGAAGGACTCAGAAAGGACTGCTGTGCCTCACGTATTGCTATTACGCTCTTTTCAGTAGATAAGATCCGTTTATTAGATGAAAATATATCATATTGAATCCAACAGCCTGAGGAAGTAAGGCTGCTGCTGCTCCATAACCCAGGTCCAACCAGTATAAAGGCTAAAGATGTATTCCTAGCAAGCAAATGCACACAGGGCACACGTTTATATATATATATATATATATATGTACACATGGCAGGCCATACAGATTACAGACAGACAGCGCTGACAGCCTTATCCTCCTCCCCTCTCTGACTGAGCAGGATGGAGGTCCACTAGTGAGAAAATATATGTACATGTGTCTACATATATAGATATGCACACACATGTTTATGTATGTACAAGGTGGATCCCTCCAGCAACTCTCAGACACTCAGTGTGCCTAGTGGGTACCTCCTGCATCCCAGTGTCCCCAGTTGCTGGCAGCTGGGCCTATGAGCTGCTCAAGGCTATAGTCCCGCTCCAGCTGCTGGTACAGGCTGTCACATGTACCCACACAGCTAGCCAGGACCTCTCACGTCTCATAGCTGACCCTCCTGTGCTGCTCTGGACTTGGGGGGATGAGCCTTTGATGGGCTGATGGCTTCTGTGATGGACCTGGAAGCAGTCCAGCAGGGTATTATCCAGGCCCTCCATCCTGCCATTTTCTCTCAGAGCAACTCTGTGGGTGTGCAGAGAAGCTTTAGGCACAGAACCAACGCAGTTTGTGTAGCCATCTTGCCTTTCTGTGTGGAGTAGAGTGGAAAGTTTGCCTGTCCAAAAGCTGTATAGGAATTCAAGGTACTGATTTTTTTTTTTTTTTTCCTCCAAAGGTTCACCAGAAAGCCTCCTGGAGTGTATTTTTTAGCATAGGACCTACAGAAGGAAAATTCTGTTTGTGATTCTGTGATTCTTTACAAGTTACTTCTAAATTTGTGAAGTTCTACATGAAGGCTGCATTTCTAAACCATCTATTTATTAGTGGATTTAGTGGGAGTAGTGGAGAAGGAATGAAGATAAGCACAGTCCAAGAAAAAGAGGAGAATGCATTCCTTATGACCCCACCCAGTCATTTTACACCTTTGTGCTTGTTTAATAGTTCCGGCTTGGTATAATTTTATAATCACTCAAGGTGATAAGTGGAAGGGCATAGGGCACTGGAGAATGGTGCCAGAGAGGAAAGAAATAAATGAGAGAGTTGATTCCTAAAATTGCCTCGTTTTTTGTGTCTACCCTCTTCAGACAGTAGGAACAGACCTTACAATAACTCTGCTTTTCAGTGTACATTTGGGAGAGCATATTTTACAGAGAGTAGCAGTATTTCCACCAACCCTCTTTGGCTGATGGCAGTCACCTCATGATCAGACTTGGGATTCCCCAGCACAGATGCATTTTTCTACTGTAATGCTGTACTAGTACTGTCTATCCATGCTTTTCCACTATTTTAAGCAACTCTGTGCTTAGCCACCAGAATAAAGGTTTTATGCTCTTTTAAAACAGGTGAGTCAATGGATCTGCAACTGACTGCCCCCGTTGCATTAGGTAGTTCAGATCGGGTTAGATACACAAGGTTAGGGGCAGAAGTGCCCCATTTTGTAATTCTAAGCCTATTAAAGCCACAGTAGTCACACAGTACACTACTTTTGGGTTGGTTTTTTTTCTTTCAAAATAGTCGTATTTTGAATCTAAGGAACAACAGCTAAATCATTGTCCTTATAGATTTTATGACTGCATTCTAATTCATGTGGACTGGATAAAAAATTTGTCCTCTACAAGAATCAGTGTAGATGGCTTGACAGCCCTGCTTTGTTGTCTAAGACTAGGAAAAGAAAGTACTTAATTATTAGTGTTATAAATTGATGTTTGCTTCACTTTTTTTTTTTTAACACCTTCCATTTGATAATAGCAGTAAAGGCATAAGGACAGGCCTTTATCACTCAGATAAAGAATCACCAACTCTTAAGTCTTTCGCATACAGCTTTTAACTACTTCAGCTCAACTCTTATCTGACTGATAAGATTAATGGCAGATTCTTATAGCTTTTAAATTTTATTCTTGCTGGGAAGTTCAAAGGTTGTCTGAGAGCAGTACTCCACTATTAATTAAGACTCAGATGCCCAGAGATTGCCTTTCTCTGCTTTTGGATAAAGGTCTGGGAGTTTTCAGGAATCATAGCAGTAAGCTTTGCCATTAGAATGACAGTACCTACTTTTGTTCTGCCTTGAGTATGCTGGGAGTGAATGGCAGGGCTGCATTTCCAAGCTTTGGATGTCTCTATTGGCAATGTGTCATACTGCTTTTCATCAAGCATTTAGAGAGACACTTCAACCAGTCACGAAATGCTGCTATTTTGCTGCTGTGTGGACGATGCTGTATCATCTGTTGTAAACACAAGTGCCTCAATCCTTGCCCTGTGTGTGCTTTTGTAAAAGAGGGGGATGATATTAAAGACTTTCATCTTTATTGTATACCTACAACTTAATATTCAAAATAGTCATCAGAGAACATGGTTACGTGTGGCTGTTAAGATGAGGCTGGTGACATGACATGGAACACAGAAAATTGTGCATCTAGCTATAGTTTTAGGGCAGATTTAGGACCTCTTTTAACAGCATATGATTTTTTTTTTTTGTCTATGTTCTGTGAACCACAGCTAAACACAAGATCCTATCGTATCCTCCCTTGGGTTTACTTTTCTGTTAGATCGTTCTCATGATTCGGTGCAATGTAACTCCCTTGTTCAAACAGAATCAGAAATGCTCAATCTACAGTTTAAAAACCTTCAGACTTGGGTGATGGTGAAACATGGGTTGTGACCTCTGGCAGTATTTCAGGCTAACGCTTGCCATCATCTGGATAACTGATTTACAGTTGAGCCCTATTCAGTTAGACAAACACATCTGTGTCATTTATATCGTCATGACGGAGGCAGGGCTGAACAACGTGAGTTCAGAAGTACATGCTCATAGTATCTGTAGAGTCTGGGCACGTGTACAGAAATGAGAAAGGAACTGGAGATCTTAAGGCCTCTCTGCTTCTGGGTTTCCATTAGAAACTTGTATGGCTCTTCCAGATATTAACCAATCTACTTGAAGCTTAACAAACTTGAATATGGAAAGTACGTATCCCAGTCAGGACCTGCATTATTTGGGGGTTAGCAGGGGGCTACATCTTTTCACAGAATCACA
>NW_010336052.1:0-5832 GCF_000700745.2 Antrostomus carolinensis
GGGAAGGGGAAAGGGAAGGGGAAGGGGAAGGTTTGTTGACCACAACTCACTATTCAATACTACCTAAAAATGGTCAAGCCTTACAATATTTATCTTAACCCAAATAGTAGGTATGCCATTCAAACCTCTTCTACTTGATCTGACTAATAATAAATGTTTTATGTGTCAGATTTATGCCTAGATAATTTTAGTTCTTTTTCCTTCCCACAGAGTGCATCTGCATTATACCTCTTCTTTCTGAAAACTAAAAACAATCTTGAAGAAAGAAGTCAATCAGCAGTGTTCAACACTACGGACCCTTTTTTTTTTCTTTTTTTCCTCTCTTTTTATTGAAGCCTTGGAATGGGTTGTATTTCTTCTGTGAGTGTTGAGTCAAGTATTTGGAAAACAGTAGTAACTGAATACAGAGAACACAACATAGTACTCTGCCATCTGATACTGCAAATAACAAATTTCATTTTCTTGTTTTTCTAGGGAAAACAGTCAGGTGACAGATGGTAATTGCTAGGGAATAAAGAGAAGACTTTATTAGCCAGATAGGTCTGAGTGATATAAGTTTCGTAATGACTTTCCCATGGAAAGATATCTTAATAAATTGATTAAACTAACACTTTCTATGAAGATTTGATTTCTAATTTAAACTCTGATCACAATTGCCAAGGCCAAAGCTCCTCTTCCATTCTGCATCACTGTACCATGAGTTCCAAAATCTAGACATGGTCAGAGTTTTTATTTTAGGTGGAACTGGGATTCTAGGAGTCATAAGAACTTAAGTGTACTAACCACAGAATCGCAGATTGTTAGGGACTGGAAGGGACCTCAAAAGATCATCTAGTCCAATCCCCCTGCTGGAGCAGGAACACCTAAATAAGCTCACATAGAAAGGTGTCCAGGTGGGTTTTGAATGTCTCCAGAGAAGGAGACTCCACAACCTCCCTGGGCAGCCTGTCCCAGTGCTCTGTCACCTTCACTGTAAAGAAGTTTCTTCTGAAGTTTCAGCGGAACCTCCTGTGTTCCAGCTCACACCCACTGCCCCTTGTCCTACCATTGGACATCACTGAGAAGAGCCTGGCTCCATCCTCATGACATTCACCCTTTACATATTTATAAACATTAATGAGGTCTCCCCTCAGTCTCCTCTTCTCCAAGCTAAAGAGACCCAGCTCCCTCAGCCTTTCCTCATAAGGGAGATGCTCCATTCCCTTAATCATCTTGGTGGCTCTGTGCTGGACTCTCTCAAGCAGTTCCCTGTCCTTCTTGAACTGAGGGGCCCAGAACTGGACACAATATTCCAGATGCAGCCTCACCAGGGCAGAGTAGAGGGGGAGGAGAACCTCTCTTGACCTACTAACCACACCCCTTCTAATACACCCCAGGATGCCATTGGCCTTCCTGGCCACAAGGGCACAGTGCTGGCTCATGGATTCTAAGCATCATACAAATGCATAATATAGGGCAGTTCAGATGGACCTTTTGAGTAGATGAGATGATCAAAGCCCAGTAGGGGAAATAAGGACATAGAATTATTCAAGCATAGGTGAAAGAACTGGAATTGCTTAAGGTCATAATAATTCATTGGATCTAGCACCTGTTATTGGAGAAAATGGAATTTCTGCTCCATCAGAAATCAAATGGTCTCTCAATTTGATCATAGTGTCTCAAATATCAAATCTCCACTTTTTCCCTGCTTCTGAGAAAGAAAGCTGTACTGCCACAAGAGTTATATTACTAGTAGTGCTCAGTTTTCATATATTTTGAAAAGGAAAAGAAATACTTAGTGTAGACAGGAAAAATTACCTTTTCTCTGACTTCTTACCTACCCTTATTTAAAGGAAGTATTATTTACCTCCACCATCCTTGCTTTTCCACTTCTCTGTTTGCATAAGTAACACAAATGGATGTAGATATGGATGGCTCAGAAACAGACATGCAGATATATATGAAGTACAAAAATATCTATTGCCCCTTACCATAGATTTTCATTGGGTCTGAAATTACATCAGTAAAATAATTATTGCCAAATTTACACTCCTTCTAAAGGAATATTGCAATACATTGATAGGAAAAATTTTGCAGTGAAGAAGAAACTAATTAAAATTTAGGATTCTGCAGCTGAGGATTTTAAGTCAAGGCAATATCCTGATCCTCAGTATTGCATCAGTGTTCTACTACCTAAACAAAGAGAGTAGGAAGAAGAAAAGTGTTGACTTAGCATTATCAGCTAAACACCTAGTACACATGACTGGGCATGACCTTTCCATTCAAACACATGCTCTCATCAACCAGGACAACAGAAGATGTCGGGTTGTAATGTTTGATATATATTCCACACGCTTGGTGAGCTGGATATGGCCCATTTTACTTTCCAATGAAGTAAGTGGTCCTGAACACACAATCATTTCTGGTAATTGCTTTTTTTCCCCCTCTTTTTCTCCCTTCTGCATTGCAATGTTGGATGAAATATTTTGGGTTTATTTTCTTGTTTTTATGCCAAAATTTATACAGCTTTCTAACAAAGGCATTTGTCTTGGTGCTTAACTTGAGTTTTTGATAATATTCAAGCTGAAAGTACTGTGCAAATAGAATGTTTTGCATGACCAAATGTCATCAAGTGAACATCTAGGGGCTTTCTGACTTCTTAAGGGAATTTTCTGTTAGATATGAAACTAACATATTCGTTTCTTATAGATATGAATCAGTGACAGGTTGTAGCATACAAAAACATTTTACATTCAAAATAAAAAAAAAAAATAAAAGAGTAGACCAAACTCTTTTCCCACGGAGACAACCTTGACAGTGATAAGAAGACTGTGAAACCAATTCTTTGTGCTCTCACTGGAATCAAAATCTCAGCTGGTAGTCATAAGGATGATAAATTACCTATTTTTCATCTTCCTCCCCATTAAATCTTAAAGCTTTGATGGTGCCTTTGATCCCACCAGTGATGGAAAAATGCGAGACAGATGGACAATGTGGGAGGTGATTTCTTTTATTGCACCAGGATCAGAGTGGTACAACCTTAGGGGGGTTTTGTGTGGGTTTTTTGTTTGTTTGTTTGTTTGTTTGTTTTTCCCAGGAGGTGACTCTTCTGCCTCATCATTTGCTACCTGAAGTATTCATCCTCATGCTCTCTGACAGAAAGTACTGCAGAGTGGACACAGGACTCCCTCTAGTACTTGTTCTTCCCCATTACCTTCTTTCTACATTTCTCCAGTGATACCACTGATCTCTACAGCCAAGCCAGAGACAAATCTGAGCACAAAATACGGAAGAAGTGACCAATACCATCCTCATCTAATTCACATAAAGGCTGTGAAGGCATAGATCAAAGAAGTGTGTTTCTTTGCAACAGCTTTGCTACTTTACAGGGGTTCTTTTGGTCTTCAGTAAATCTTAAATAACACATCTTTGCATTACAATGAGAAAAGCTCTATATTCCTTCTCTGATTGTTTTCTTTTCTTACCTTTATTCTAGACAAAACCTTCAAGGTTAAATTCATATAATCAGAATCACAATTTGTGCATATTGTATATTTACAATCCATTTGAGTGTACACAAACATGAGTCATTTAATTCACCTCCACCTAATAACTCTCAGCAATGCTACATTAAAATCCTGTAGGCAATGGAACCTGAAGAATAATTTTCATTGCCACAATATATTAGCAAAACTTGGATTCTGGCCATAATGTTGAAATCCTGGCTGTATTTTTTATTGGGAGTGCAAAGTTCTGTAGCAACAGCTATAGAATTGGACCTTGGTTTGGCTTTGCATTTCATGAAAAATATGGCATTTGAACAGATAATGTCTCCAGTCCAACAGAGCAGGATTTCTAGAAAAATTCTGACACAGAATTGTGAACTATTTACCTGAAGAAAAACAGATACCTTCAAAATTAAATCTTCTCATAATCTGATTGACCAAGAAAGGCGTCTGAAGAGGTGATTTATTCAACACTTCTTATAGGCAGAGTTTTCTTTATTTTCATCACTTCATGATTGATTCATAGTAGGAGCTCAAACCAATGTCTGTGGGAGTCAAACATGTTTCTGGCACTGCAGTGATCTGCAATAGATTTTCATCCTTTCTTACTTTCTATGTATTGCATCAGAGCACAAAGACCAAATCCCAGAAGGAGTTCAAGCATAAAGAGAATGACAAGTTTGACCAAAGCAGAAGACATGTTGCCTTGGAGAAGTCAAACACCCAACGTATGTACCGATGTCTCATTCATTGCTGCTTCTTTCCTTGAATGACTAAACACTACCTCTCTATGTTATACAATTTGGATTATTGTGGAAGATATATGGTTGAAGTCAACCAGAAAGTCAAGCAAAAAGTTTGGTGTAAAACTGGAGAAAGCATATGTAACATAACATGGATAGACACAATGAATGGAGCAGTGAAAATTAATCCAGAAAGCAAGATAGACATAAAGGTCAGATATTAAAAGTAGTAAAACTGACAGAGGACAAACTTGTTCTTAGCATGATCACCTAGAAATATATTCAACTCAGGTTTTTATGTGTCCTGTATTTCTTTAGAAAACCTCGTGAGATGTGGATATCACACAATCTGCCTAAGACAGGTTGTTATCCCCATTTTGCACAGGGAACTCAAGGCAAGAGTTCCTGATACCTCAAAGTCTACCTGAACTGGACCTTCAGGAGAGTTTAGACACAGATCCACATTATAGTTTTCTGTATTACTTTGTTTTCCAAGTGCTTCCCCTGATCAGCCTAGTAATGCTTTATGTGTGTTCCTCAACATACTCTCTGGTCAGATGATGAAGCAGCTTTTTCCCATGGAAATTTTTCTCTTTGGAACTCAGAAGCATCTTTGTTCCTGAGTTTTAAAATTAAGCTGAGCTGATATTTCCACTTCTATTTCTACTGGTCATCTCTTAAGAAGAAAAACTTCTATCCAATCAGCCATCTATTTTTAGAAAAGGATTTTTCTGAATCCTAAGTAGGCAGAAACTCCTATTATGCAAACCCTATTTGGATACTTGTGCTCTACAAAACTGAGTATACTCCTCTCTCTTATCTTTTTTCTGTACAAGTCTAGATGCATCCTCTGTCAGAGACAGCTTTCTGGATCCTTCTTTCATAGGTTATTTGGAGAAAATAATACACCTTAATGCCTCCTTTAGACTGCTTTATCTGGTTTGGTCAAGTACCTTTCCTGCTGTGCTAGCTCAATAACTAATGCTCATGGTCAAAAAGAAAACCTAAAGTTAAGCAAGAAATAGAATCCATGTATCTCAAACCCTGGTTTATAATCTTAACACCTACACCATACTTTGCCTCTGGGAAAAACAACAAAATCAAATAAAAAACACTGCACTGTCAGAGTTTTAGCACCTTCATTCTAGAATCAGAGGGGATTATTCTTCCATTGATTTTCTGGGACTCGTATTCCAAGAGCACTGAATAGGGCTCCTTTCTGCAACATAAACTTCATTCTAATCATAAAGAAACTACTCACATGTCTTGTATTAAGTACACATTTAAATATCTGTGTGACAGAAGCTTAAGAAATTATACTATACTATTTTTGTATTCCTGTCCCTCACTCTCCCAAATCATCCTACTCCTTCATCCTCTCCCATTGTTGTTTTCATCCACCTGTGTTCTTAGTTGTCAGGATTGAAAGCTCTTTAGGATACTAATTTACTTTTAATTTGATCAATTTTTTCTATAAAACCTAATACAATAATGAGTTAGTAGAATTTTGCACATTATAATAAAACACACAAAATTATAACAAAAACACAACCATTCACCTCTGGAAAGGAAACTGTAAGAGATCACATCAATAAATCTCTAAA
>NW_010336053.1:0-7560 GCF_000700745.2 Antrostomus carolinensis
CCCTTCCAACCCAAACCATTCTATGATCTTACGACTGGTTTCAGAGCTGCTACAGAGAGAGAAGGACCTTGGGGTCAGTCTGAGGGGAAGCCTGTGGCAGAGAACGTCACAGAGGACACAAGTGGCTTACCTGCATAAGGAGTCGAAGAGGTTTTCCATCCTGCTGCTCAAGGACTCTGAACTTCACACCAGCTGAAAAGAAGCAAAACAAGGAAATCAAACGCATGCTGGAGAAAAGCCCATGCCATGTGCTGCTCAGCTCTGCTGCCTGAGCACTGATTTCCTAGAAACGGAGTTTTGAACCTTTCCTGACTTGTGAACCCTCACACATTTTCAGCAAAAAGGAAGTCCCGATTCTCTCTATGGTGGTTTTAAGCAAAATGACAAACGATGTGTTTCTCTCAGCTCCATTAAAAGCCGCCCTCTGACTTCCAGCTTGAAAACGCAGTCCTAAAGAAAGCACAGAGCCCAGAAATCAGCCAGGCAGAGCAGCTAATGACAGAGGGACTGGAAAAATCTTTCTCTTTTCCCAAATTTCTATCAGAATGGGAACTCCATATTAACAGCAGGCAGAGAACTCCCCTTTAATTTGTGCCCATGTGGATACAGCACATGGGCACATCTCTCCCTCTTTCAGGCTAAGGGAGGATAGCGGCTGATCTGAAGGCACTGAAGATATTTCAAAGCAATCACTGCTGATTAATCCCAGCATTCATGTGTTTTTACTCACTACTAACCCCATCAAACCTGCCACTTTCATACTTTCTCTTGGACTTCCTACATTCTCAGTACTGTAAAGATCAACAGGAAAGATTCTGGATTCCAACGGTGACAATAGTGCACATGAACATTTAATGCAGTGTTTCAAACAAAGGTAACAACCAGGAGTAGAGAGGCATTTTTCTTTGAAATATCTCAAATCACTTAACAGAAATAAAACCAATCTGGGTTCTGCAAACCTGTACCAGCCACGTGTGCCCCTAATATTCCTTTCTACAGGTAAGAAGATGAGGCAAGAGCAATGGAGTGATCTGCCACGATCACAGAGTGACTCAGGAGCACAAACAGAAATAAAACTCTTCACCTGTGTAAGCCCCATTGCACATTTAAAAACCAAAACATTTTCTTTTTTTCCTCAAGCTTTGAATTAATTAAAATTATACAGTTTATTCCTGGGAGAGAATGCTCTTGTCTAGCAGAAAGCTCTGGTTTAAACTCTCTCCCCAAATCATAAAGCCTTTTCTGTAGAGGACAGGAAGGATTTATCTGCATTTTGCTGGATTATATTGAAACATGGGCTTCCCCAATGGCTTCAAAAAGCTGTTTGAGTGCCCTGGGTCTCAATAAGCAAATGGGCTGGATGACAAAGTGTTCAACGTGATTCATTGAGCTTTGGCTCCGAGGAAGTGTCTAAGCCATTCCAGGAACTACTTTTCAGGCAGGTAATTTGTCAGAGAGACCCAGGAACAAGTGGGTACTGAAGTTTCAGGTAGTGAGGGCTCTGCAGCATTATTCTGAGAACAGCCCCTAGACCAGAAAATGCTGTTTCTGTAGGTCACGGCCACACACTTCCCTTCTACAGCTGCAAGCCACCAATCTCTTAATTATTTAATTGTTCAAGAGTCTTAAACTTCTAAGAAAATACATGCACAAAAAGGCTACAAATTTATTTTAGAATGACCCATAGATTACAATGCTCAGGAGTCTGAGCAACTCATGTCACAGAAAAAGCAGGAAGGCCCGGTATCCTGCAGATCACCCTAGCAGAGAAGGACCCTGAACTATTCCACGACTGCCAGCCAACTCCAGAGCTCAGGGTTCTGCTGTTTCTATACACAGGCATCATCAATGGCACAACAGAGGTCAGGAGAGGAACCCATCTGCTGTGTTTCACATGACAACGCACTGAAGCAAGCTCACTGCTTGTTTATATTCCAGTAATCATGGAGACACCACCATGACAGGTCCTACAGAACCATGACAAAACTTGCCCCAACGTTTGTGATGTGAATATTTATGTATTGGGCAAGAGGAAAAGAGAAGCACAGAGAAAATCAACTGACCTGTTCATGATCAAACAGTGTGTTGGTAACTTGTGTGTGGGCAGTTTGATACCCCTGAACCTCACTGCTTCACAGTCGAAATCAACATCACAGGGTACCCATCCCAACCAGGGTGGCATCCCTTGAGCTGACACTGGGAGGACAGAACTCTTGCACAGAGGACATCAGCTTTGATATATTTTAAAGTCCTAAGTGTTTCACTTCAGATGTGAGGAAAGAAAATACGGATTTTGTTTCTGGTGTGTGGACAGATTGTTCATCTATCCTGGCCCAGGCTTCGCCAATATAATATTTTGTCAGTTCAGAAGCTGAGTCAAAGAATTTGGAGGCCAGATGCCAAGACAGAACTGCATTGAACTTAACCACTGCACTAAAGCCTTGCTGGCATGAAAAGCTATCCATCCATGTTGGTAGAACCATCGTTATGGTGCCTGTAAAATTAGCTGCCATAACATACATCAGACGATGTCTTCTCCAAGCTCTGAGTCTGAAAAGGGAGGCAAAACCTAAGCAGTGAGGACATGAAGTGATATGTACTCCCTGAAGTCCTTTGAATTTGATTCAACTGCTCCATCTGTTACCACTGCAATGACATGTTCTTGTGCTGGGGCAGGAACACAGGCTGCAGAAATTCTCAAGAGATGCCTCTTCATCTAGCAGGCAGCACGGCATTGCAGTGTTCTCTTTCTCAACATGTTTAAGAGGAGCAAACAAATAGCCAACAAAGGAAGTCAGGTAAACTCAACTGAGAAGACAATCCTCTGCATGGGGGGAGGCTTATTACCCCGCAGTAGGTAGCTGGCTGAACAACCGAGAAGTAATCTAAGACTGATGGGAACACGTGGCCTTATATGTCTCAGTGGCAATAAGATTTCCTTCTACCCTCCAACCTGCTGTTTACTGGGTCAGTTTTCTTCAGCAGCATCTCCTGTTCTCCAAAGACAGATCTGAAGGGTTAAGAAGGTTCTGCCAAGAACCTGCTGAAGGCACATATGGAAAAGCAACAGAGTTGGTAACATGGCTCAGCTCTACCTTCCCAAAATGGAGCCTGGCACTGCTCCAACAAAGCTGTCATTGGTTGCCTCAAGCTTCCTTTGCATTTGATGACCAGCCCTGGTTTAGTGATGATCAAGCTCTTTCTTATATTTAAAAATCCTGCTGCATGCTCTTTAAATGGATGGGAGATAGTAATTTCAACCTGCTTGATTTTTAACTAGATTAACCATAGCTGTTGACTGCCAAACCCATCCCAAAATGACCCTTTAGTCTGATGCCTACCATGGTTCATGGTTACCAAAAGTAGAAAAACAATGAGTAGCTGCAAAATGGTGACAGATTCGTCTTGAAAAGAGAATGATTATCTGAAATTAATCCAAACACCTCAGCTCAGGGCTTCGGTTAGTTAAGTCAGCACAGAACTGAAGCAGCTCCATTGATTCACAGCCACTGTAGATCCAGCCCTTTGAAACAGCACATTTTCCAAGTATTTTTATAGTTTTTGTAATCTGGCTTGTTTCAGAGCCCAAACCCACAAGGTGAACAGCTTGTTTAACTCCCACAAGTTTTACCTGACCTGGTACGCTAGAACTGGAATGAAAAGATGAACTCATGGATACAGTGCTTGTTTGGATGTCACTTTTAGCTGCCACAGGCTTTGTAAAGGTGCTGCTGATTCTGTTTTAGCATCAGATTTATTTCCATGGACATCCTTATCCTGCTCCTTACAGTAACTGCTTAACAGTATGGACAACTGCATGACTTGGGCCTTGGGTTCTCCCCTGCCCTCCCTGCATCTTTCTGTTCAGAAGCTGCCCATTGCATCAAAATTAAATGCATAATGCAAAATCCTTGAACTTGTGCAAGTGCAGTGCTGAAGGACCTACCTGCGAGTCTGTAGGATCTGCAGAGCCGAAGGACGATGGAATAAAGAGGCAGAGAGTCAATCAGGTCAACCAGCAAGTGTATCAGGCCTTGCACAATCACCACCAGCAAACGGAGCTACAGAGAAACAGGTGAATGAGAAAATCTCAGAGAAACAGGAGATGCAACACATGTAAATTCATGGGCTGATCTGCAATCTGACATCGCTGTGTGCTACGCTAAAGCCTCCCAAAGGGCGTCTGATGTCTAGAAGTGCTGGACATCCAGCCTCTGCGTGAGGTCCCCTGACAATCTTAGCTTCAGGGTGTAACTGAAATGAAGCTCATACGGTCGTAGAGGCTGTGACCTGCAAGGACACGAGACCTGGTGAGGCCACATCTGGAATATTGTGTCCAGTTCTGGGCCCCACAGTTCAGGAAGGACAGGGAACTGCTGGAGAGAGTCCAGCACAGAGCCACCAAGATGATGAAGGGAGTGGAGCATCTCCCTGCTGAGGAAAGGCTGAGGGAGCTGGGGCTCTTTAGCTTGGAGAAGAGGAGACTGAGGGGAGACCTCATTAATGTTTATAAATATGTAAAGGGTGAATGTCAGGAGGATGGAGCCAGGCTCTTCTCAGTGATGCCCAATGGTAGGACAAGGGGCAGTGGGTGTGAGCTGGAACACAGGAGGTTCTGCTTAAACTTGAGAAGAAACTTCTTTCCAGTGAGGGTGACAGAGCCCTGGGACAGGCTGCCCAGGGAGGGTGTGGAGTCTCCTTCTCTGGAGACATTCAAGACCCGCCTGGACACCTTCCTGTGTGATCTCATTGAGGTTCCTGCTCTGGCAGGGGGATTGGACTGGATGATCTTTTGAGGTCCCTTCCAATCCCTGACATCCTGTGATTCTGTGATTCTGTGAGAGCTATTCCACTTTCAACAGTCAAAGTCTAAAAGGGAGAATTCAGGCTTCCATTTCTAGTCAACTCCATCACTATGCATCAGTGAAGGTGATTTTTTTTCTCTCCAACAGTGAACTGAAATTGCTTATTTCTGCCTGAAGAAACCCCATGTAGAGCAAAGCAGTCAGAAATGAGCTTCCTGCTCAGTGTTTTCTGTCCCCTGATTAAAGCACCTCCTTTCGTCAGCCTGCATTTATTTTTGCTGCCAAGCTTATCTGAAAAGAGGGGGCTCAAAAAAAGATGTTGAAACCACGTGATGGCCACTGGCTGTGGAAAATTTTGCTCCAGGCAGGCCTCAGAGAGGACTGGTCATATTGGGGGAAGAAAATAAAAATAAAGAAGTCCAGCCCCCTGAGCAAAGCCTGGCTGAAAGCCTTTAACACAGCAAGTTAATTTCCTGAAAAAAAAGTTCTGTATCAAACCAGAGGGACCATCACCCCAGACATGGGATGGAAAGATAAAAAAAATGACTTCTGACTGGAAGAGAGGGGAACAGCTTGTCCTGGGATTTGCTGGGAATTCCCTTTGGAGACACACAAACATGCATCCTGAATTCCACTTGCTTGGCCCACATGGACTGTGTGAGAACCCTTCCTGGGACACCCAGACAAATTCATTTTCTTTGTGGATGAGAGAAAATGACTAGAAAATCTTTTCTTTTACCTCTCAGAAGACAGTATATGACTAGCTTCAAGGGTTGAATCTTACCAGGGTAAACACCAAATAATAGAGTGCAGTTGTAGGCAGGAGGAACAGCAGGATTGTAAATAGCAAAGTGCCAATAAATAACTAGGGGAAAAAAGAAACATAAACAACCATTAGCAGAGCAATGGCAAAATATACATATAAAAAAATACAAATAAAAGAATAGGCAACTGTGAGACAATGAAAGCAGGACTCCTTAATGTGGTTTTTTACTCCCTGTGTGAATAATGCTGTTACCTTGAATATTTTCAGTACTTCTCCCACTGGGCCTTTTTTGAAGGCTCCTCGTTACAGGAGTATGTTTGGAAAGATAAATAAGCTGGATCCTGACAGTATTTTTTCCTTTATAGACAACACTCAAGATCTCCTATTTCAGGCCAGCTTCCTTATGAAACAAGACTTACATGATCATGCTGGTTTTCCATCACCTACCCCTGCAAGTTTTAAAGCCATTGGTCAGTTTTTACCAGGAAAAGGTGGAAGGGTTCAAAGAAACAGAAATCTGGTAGGGAATTTTGTGGAGAATTGAGAAGTATTTTTGTCCTTCCTTGTTTCAGCAAAACAAGCAGCTGGGAAAAAGCTGACAAAACCTGGTTAATAAACATTCCCAACAGCAGCAGCTGGCTGCCACAGTCCAGCCACAGGACTTCTGCCTCTTTCTCAGTGGGAAACTAGGAGAGAGAAAGAAGCTGGAATTACTGGGGTGCAGGGAGCAATATTCAGAAGATGAAGGAGAAAAATCCATAGGAAAGCAGGTGTCATTGGCTCCACTGCCCACAGAAAAAGTTACTTTTATTCTGGGCCAGCTCAGTTGGCGTAAGTCTGTCTAATTCCAACTGGGAGAAATGTAGTTTTAGGACAAATAGGGATGTAACTTTTCAATTTTCAGTCACCAGTTCCAGAACAGAGAGGCCACATGAACACAGGGCACTGGGATTTCTGCAAAAAGAGACCATGGCCATGGTACATCAGGAAAGAAAATCACCCAGACAGCCCTGGCACAGAGGTGGATCAACACCCCAGCTTTATGCACGTAACCAGAAACAGATCCTAACCCAAGCCCTTCTCTCCACAGCAGTTGTTTCTCCCCTCCCCTCCTCTGCCCACTCCACTGCAGTTCCTTAACATCTCCAAAAAGTCTTTGGAGGTCTCCTGGAATGTCTCTGCCCACTTAGGCCAATGACATTATTGCCACTGGTCTCCAGAGCAGCAGGATGAAGCTTGAAGTGCCAAACTCATTGTCCTCAAAGTACAGAGGGACTGAGCCCTGATGCAAACCGTCTTGCTGGCATGGAGACTCTTACTTTTCCATCACTAAAGAAACAGAAAAATAGCTCCTCCACTGGGGTGCCAGGAGCTCAAGGTTACCTGCTGCAGCAGAGACAGAGGCACCGGCCCTGGAAGTTACCAAATATTATTGTATTATTTTAGTGATGTCTGCAAGTGCCGGCATGGAGCGGTTCAAAAAAAAACACCTCTGAACCTTTGCAGGGCATTTCAGAAATGGAAAAGAGCTCACAGCATTTGACAAAAAACCCTGCCAGTGCTGCAGGGAGAGCGTGTGGGCCAGGCTCCAGCAACGTGAATGAAACGGGGCCTTTTAATAGAAACGCTGGCGCGGCTGTTTCTGTGGCAACACTGCTGGGCACCACTTTTTAAACTGCCTCCCTCCCCCGCACCCAATCCCGTGCTCCAGGAGCTGGGAGCATCTGCAGCACCCACTGCATCTCACCAGAGTGCCTTGCAGGCGCTCAGCACTCGCCAGAATTAGGCCCCGTGAACAGGCAGAGAAGGGAAGGGACACTGCAGAGCAGCAGAGTCCAAACACTGCGTTGAAAAGCCACTGATGCAGAGTGCTGGGGCACACACTTGTTCTGGGCAACACAAAGCCTCCCGCAGCTTCTGTCTCAATATCAGCTGATGGAGAATAGGATCGTAGGGATGACACCAAGCTGGGTGGGAGTGATGATCTGC
>NW_010336054.1:0-8690 GCF_000700745.2 Antrostomus carolinensis
CTCAGTGGCAGACAGAAATTACAGTTCTTAGAGTGTATATTTCCCTCCTTTCCTACCCAAAAAAAAAACAGTACAAACAGAGCTTTGCTTACCATATAAACAATTTTTTTTAGGGGAAAAAAGAAGCCATGCAGCAGCTTTCCCCAGTGTGGTTCAGCTCATCAGGGAAGCTTCTGGGAAAGCAGCCTTGCAAGAACTTCAGTCTTTGGGACTGAGGTAACAAGCAGCAATCAAATGGGAATTAAAATGACCATCAAGCTAAAAGGAGATACTCCAAGCCCCAATGACACCAGCAGCCCTCTCTGTTGGGTCTGCAAGGCTGCCTGGTACCGGCACTGGAATCACCTCATCTTCATTCTGTTGGGTCTGCAAGGCTGCCTGGTACCGGCACTGGAATCACCTCATCTTCATCCCTCCGACCACCAAATCGCCTCTGTTTGCAGCCGAGACAACGGGCCAGGCTCGTGCTGTGGCACAGGGACTGCTTAACAGCAAAGCCAGCCCTGAAAGTCTGTCCTCCAGCCCTCAAAACAGCCACAGGATCACAAGCAAGAACACACAGAGGATGGAAATAGCTTTTCCCACGTGCTCTTCCTGGGCTCCAGGGGAAATCAAGTTGAGCCATGAAGAGAAAGAGAAGCAAATCCCTAGCAGAGGGCATTGCTGTAGGACCTGAGCTACCATGCCATGGATGTCATAGCCAGCTCTCCCCTGCACCAGTCAGCTCCTTGGGTGCCAGTGGTCAGCATGGCACCCAGGTGCCACTGGACACTGGAGATGTCTATCTGTCCCTCCCACCCTACTTTCATTAACAACTTGCAAGCCAAGTGCCAAAGGAAAGCATCTCCTCCAGGGAAATCATCTAAAGAAGGCACAGGAGATCTCAGGGGTGCAAAAAGCACAGCCCTCTGCGGCATTCAGCAGCTCACATCCCCCTCCAGCTCCACAGCTTGTCTTTGAAACGGGCTGATGACTGATTAAGGGAATCTTCCCCATGCAGTACCCCCACACCATGACATCTCAATCATACTTCCATTTCTTTTTTTTTTTCCAAGTAAAAAAATGGTTTTCCTGGCCCAGTATGTTTATCAGTTGGAGTCTGAGCCAGTTATCTGCACAGGTTTATGGTATGCAGCCTAGAACCGTTAGATTTTTATCATGTCTTATGAAAGTCATACACAGCTTACTCTTATAGCTGTATATTACAAGGGAAACACGTATGGAGAGACTGGTTCTCCTTAGATTACTATCTCTGAACTGATGCTGTATGAGGCACAACTGCTTAAAAGGTTATAACTGATGTAATTTTTTTGCCATTACAGGTAATTTATGGCTCCTGTGTGTCTGACTTGTCAAATCTTCTTAGAGAGATCAAACAGGGTCTGTTTGTCACATGCATTTATCTAACACTTGTTCCTCTGCAAGCTTCAAAACGCAGTAGTTATTCTTTTCTCGGGTGTCAATTTTCTCCTGTATGTCTTGCCTCTTAGTCCTTGTAAACATCCTCCTAATGCAAAATGCAGGGCTGTTTCAACAGCAAATACGAGCAATGCCTACCATGCCTCTCCATGGGCATTTTTTAAACAATGTTTTTCCTAAGCGGGGCTCCAGTCCTTCACAGAGGTCTGAAGTTATGCACACAGATGTTTTGAAGCTCCAGCTGTGCCTCAAATCTTCCTGCATTATTTTCCCCTCAACTTTACATAACTCGGAGCTGATCTCTGTTGCTGGGAAAGAAATCCTTCAGGAAAAGTCCTGGAGAACAAAATACCCTTTCATGGGCTAAGGCAGAGGGGGATACACCCGTATCTGTGTACATCCTCAACCCCTGCCTGCGCATCAGCCTCCGCTTCAGCATGAGGCTGAGGAGTTAAGCCCAGTCCTCACTGGCCTGCTGTGTCTCCAGGCCATTTCCTCACCTCACCTTGCTGGAAGTCATGATGGTTTATTGTTGACTCTGCACAGATTTCACAGCAAACTGAGAAGGTGTAAAGGCAGGGAAAGAAGCTCAGAGGAGAGCTCAGAGGCAACACCCACAGGACAGCCGAGGGGAACACAAAGCTATCGTCTTCTGCCCAGACCCAGCTTTCTGCTGTTGCAGACACTTTGGGGTTACAATAGCTCAGAGGGCATGGGTGACAGAGGGTAAACATTAGCTGGATAACAGGAGGAAAGGGTGAGTGGGACACTTTTCAAGAGGTCTGGGGATTTTGAGAAGTGTCAGTCAGTATGAACCTCTCCAGCAGAGCTGAGTAGATGGGAGAGGCTGTGTGAAGAACTCGCTTCATCCTGTTTCCCCAAGCACGAACCACCTGGAAATGAAAGGACGCGTCTCTGCATCAGGCACAGGAATCTCCAGGCTTATGGAGAGGAAGGGGCGCAGCAGAGTTCAGCTGTAACGTGGATTCAGCGCCATGCAGCTCCACTACATGGGCACACGGGGTGCTTGGGGTGCAGTCGTGTCCATATGCAGTACACCCCACATGAGTCCTGTAGAAAGGTAAGGAGCTCAGCAGCATCCAGGCACACTCACGTTTCATGTTTATGCACCTTTTACCCATTCTGCTGTCAAAAAGCTGCATTTCTCAATGGCTATGAAGTGTGAAGTGTCTGGAAACACACAGCACGCTCACTGTCCAGGAAAGAAATTTACAGAGGAGCTTTGCCAGCTTAACTCTACATTAGGTTCTACCTTCCTGTCAGGTATGAAATGGCAGGACATGCTTAAGTAGGCATTACAATAGGAATCCTAGAGAGAAATAAATTCAATAAATAAAAATTAAACAGTCAACAAGTAGATATAATTTATTAAATAATAAATAAAAATATTACATTCTTACATTAATAATAAAAATAAACAGAACTATATTTTGCTGAAGGTGGAGCCCTTTGAGTAAACTGATTGAATTGGCTGTCTTCACTGACACATCATTTTCAACAGGGTTAACAGTACAGAAGCTTTGTGTAGCAAATGAAAAAGTACAAATAATCATTCAAACCATACACGCAGAACAGAATTCCAGCTGCAAACACACCCAAAATCTAGGGTTCTTAAAATCCAAGGATTTGGTCCAATCACACAATATGTATTTGAGAAACACCAGTCTGATTCAGAAACATCTAATGCCTGCAAAAACTATTCCTCATATCAGGGAAGACTTTGGTGTTGCCAAATGCTCGAACTGCCTATAATGTCAGAATTAAAGACTGACAATCAAATGCAGCAATAAACTGTAAATTGCATCCACGTGTTATAAATGATGTGCATATCTGACGACAGGAACCAGAGAAGTATGTTAGTTGCAGAACATCACTAACAACCTCATAATTAATATAACAGGCACTCTGTTGGAAATACTACCCAGCTCTGTGGATGTTTTGCATCCACACCTTCCAATCTTTCTAGACTATTTGAAAAAAACAAAATCAAGTATATTTACTCAAAATTCATTAAAAGCCTAGTAAGTGTTATGATAAATAATTTGCTTCCTCACAGATTAATTTTAACACTGACTTATTTTACCACACTGATAAAAATCTATCTCCATCTCAAATATTATTCAAGCTGCCTCAGGATCTGCCACTTTTTTTTTTCCTCCTAAGTTTATTTTTTCTTTCTTTCTTTCTTTCTTTCTTTTCCTCCCAGTGTCTTAGATGAGGATCTCTCTTTATCTCTGCCCCAAGCTTTATGCCGTAGTGGTTCTGAATGGCATATCAGAGTCTATTTCTGAGTACTGGAACAATGTCTCTGACAACACATATTAGCATTCTGGCACTTTCCTCTAGATGAAATTTCTATGTGCTTCAGACAATAGACAATGTTAGGAGAGTTGGACAGACACTAAAGAAAAGCAGTATTCATCTGATCTTCTCGGAAACCATTTTGGTACTGCAAGCAGAAGACAATAGAAGGCAGAAATACCTGAAGAGTCAGCTACAAACTAGACAGGAGCTGTAAGGTTGAGGATTTTACGCAACAGGAAGAATATCGTGTTTCCTCTGGACAGACTGACCCATTCAACTAAACAAAAGGCAAAGGTACCGTTCTGTGGTTCTGTGATTCTGCAACAGAAAAGAACAGGCCCAAAAATCATGCTTTTGAGCCATATTAGTCAAGATATAAAAACATGACAAGCATATAAAATAATTTCACTGCCTATATCTGCATGATGACAGACTATACAGTAAAACAAAAAAGAAAGAAAGAAAAAAAGAAAGGAAGAAAGAAGACAGACAAAGACTTGTTCATTTATGAACATAACTACAGTTATCGACACTTGCTGGAAAAAATCTCCTAATGGGAAAATGAAAAAATATGGTTTATAAAAACATAGTGAGGAAAGAGCGAGTGCTCTCATTCAGACAGACCTGATGAAAGGAAATCCACGTGTTATGCCAGACTGACTTGACTGCGGAGATAGTTGAACACAACAGTCCTGGATAATGGACTTCATGCCTATGATAGAAATCCCAAGTAGATAAGATGCAGTTGATAACACTGACTTTAATTGACAGCATTAAATTCTAGAAAAATTTTACTGACCAGTTTTCACTCCAGAATATTAAAGATTGTGGGCTCCCCCACAAGCGTATGGCTGGGTGCTGTGCTGGTTTGTGTGCAGGATATCATCACCAGAAAGCCTCTCTCAGATGTTTTATAGACATCAACCAAACAAAATACTGATAGAGAGCCTCAGCAGAACATGGCATCCATACCACATGGTTTTTTGAGAACAACAACTTCAGAAGAACAGTCCATCTTATCACAGATAACTTTTTTTTTTCCCCACCGCTGATATATGTAGAACTTCTCCACAGACTGGCAGGCCCAAACAATTTACTCTCTAACCCCCCTACAATTTACAGAAATGCTTCACACTCTACTGCCATAACCCTTTCAGAAGCTGAACACTAATTTAGGTCACAGGTACAGAGGAATTTCAGCTGCCTTATTCATTAGTAGTGGCAAGGGCTCATTTTCTCTAAAAACATCTTGACAATTAACTCTACTGGAAAAATACACTTACCTTCCTGTAAAATAGTACCTTTTAAAAAAATATATTTCCATGAATTAATCCACTCTGTGAGGGTTAGAGATCTTACTCTGAAGGCATTTTTGGTTTAAATGAAGGGCTTTCAGTCTGTGCTTGACGGATCTTACATTCTATGAGTTAACTATTTCTTATGTCCTACTCAACAATCTATGTATGAACAAGTTTATATGAGGAAACGCGTGAAGCTGATAACCCAAAGAGTAAAACCTACTGATTTATGCCATCAACTAGAAGTGTTAATACAACTTAAAATCAATGCAATCACATTAGTCCCTGCCACATCAGCGACAGTTTATCTGTAAAACAGACAGCGTAGCCTCCGTCAAGTCATTCCAGAATCACCATTTTGTGCATTAATGTTACAGGAGAACAGAATATCAGGAAATGGGGAAAAGAGACAAAACGACGATGAAAGGCAGTGTCCCATAGAGGATGTCCTCTCTGACCACATCACAGCTGCTGTCAGAACTGGGGAAGAAGGAAGCGAGAAAACAAAAAAGTAGTAGGAGTCACAGCACACGTGCTTCAGGGAAGAAGCGTTCCCATTTCATTCACTAGATGAACTGTGACCTCTCATGTCTGTTATCTTATTAAACTGCAGCTATTTTCTTACCTGGATCTCCTGATCCCTTCCCTAACCCCAAGATTTTGCTGGCTTTGGTCCACATCTCACAGCGCTTACACCAGGAGCGCTCCTGGCAGTGACTCTCCTCTTTACCCACTGAGCATCCATGCTGTAGAGCATTCCAGACCTGCCTGTCTCAAAGGGGATCTACAGAAACAACCTGAAGAGTAGCAATAATTAATACCTTCCTTGCTAAAAGGACTTGTTTTCAAAGCCACCCAGACAAATATAACCAAATAACTGTCTGATGTATTAGCACAACCTCAGAGAGTTTATACTAAAGGGAAGAGAAAGACAATCTCTTTTTAGCAGTCTTGCTTCTCATTCATGCACTGGCATTGAAGGGATACAGTGCAGTCCTTTGCACAAGGTAGGCTGCACTCACAGCTTCTTCCAGAAGCACATGGCCACGTTACCCTGAGATCCGACCCAGGCTGTTACATGCATCCGAACTCAGTAATTAGTTGTGGTAGGTCTGCAGGCACCCTCCTGGCACTGCAGTAGTTAGACAGTGCAAGCACACCCAGGGCATGGCCTACCTCACAGGGCAAATTCTGCTCCGGGGCTGGTAGATCCCAGCATGAGGTGTGCTAGTGGGGAATTTAAACTCTATTACACCTATTTTCTCCAAATCTCAGTTTGAGAACAATTCTCTGTTTTCACTTCAGAGTGGTGCATGTTCCACACAAAACCTGTTGCCTCCTTGCATCTATTGAAGCATCATTTACACGGAACAGACAAGCCTTGGGCATTTCACATCCCCTTCATTTCCAGGTGAAGTTCCTGTTAAATGGTGCAGTTCCCATTTGGAGCTGGACATGATTTTCCTTACAACTAAGCTACTAAACAATGACACTTCTCCCACTTCAACTCAAAGAACAAAGCTGGTGCAGGGATCACCCAGAAACACACTTGAATTCCACAAAGGACTTCCCTGACACCTATCAGATGTGGGATCCAGAGGCTCACAAAGGAAATATCAACTACCGAGTCCTGACTTCTTACATGTGCATTTGCATCTTGTATTAACAACATCCAAAAGCAATTCCCCAATTATTCTGAGGGTTATATTTCTTCAACAAAAAATGGAGAAAAAGAAAGAGAATATAAAATGTGAAGCAATTGTTAACTTACAGATAAGTACCCTGGGGAGAGCTGTTTCCTCGCCAACAGAATTTCAAATTTAAATACCAGCATTTCTATGCATTTGTTGTTTGGATGTTTGGAGGGGAAAGCTTAATAGAAACTGGCTGAAGTTTGCCCCTTTTGCCTCACGGTGAACAAAAAAAATACCACTGCCTGTCATTTCCTGTGTCTAGCTAGTCACAGGCAACCAAGCATCAGGAAATAAACTACAATAAATCATGAAGCTAGTTTAAAATCCACCTGAATTCATAAATTCCAACCACAATAAAAGTAAGTGGGATTGTCTGGATATTTCTATTTTCAATCCTTGTTCTTTTGACCTCTAGAGTTCTTCACTTTTCAAACTGTTCTCTGCAAGGCTGAAGGCTAACCATTTCTTTAGTAGATCTGGATATCTAAAAGCCTGGCTTCCTATGGGTGCAAGAGCTGCATTACCACTCAGTTAAGCTGTGTACAGCTATTTCAATTTCCAGGGTTGCACATTTTTGCATTACAGAGACCTGTGATCCTGCAAAAGATTTATTATAACCCCTCTGTTCAGTTCAAGCGCTCCAAGGAGTTTGACTGAATTTCTCATTGGGGATTTCTCACGGGGCATAAATTCAGTCTCTGCAGGAGCAGTGTCAAGGAGCAGCATGAGCAGAGCTGGGTCATGAGCAGAGATAAGTCAGGAGCCATGGGTGACCCACCGACAGGGTGCAGTCCCACAGGGTCTGAACATGAGGCAGAACCAGGTGGCCATTGCAATAAATCCCATCAACAGCCTCAGACAAAGCAAAGCAATCGGCCAGTTCCAAGGTCCATCCAGCAGACAAGGGCGTGAGGTAGAACTGGAGACAGGACTACATCATGGGTCTGTCCAGAAGGCAAGGTCAGAGATGGACGTGCCCACAGCACAGCTCAGGCAAGGACTAGGTGCCAAGCCCTGAGCTCAAACAGGGCTCCTGGGCAGAGGGTAGGAGCTTGGCCAGGGCCAGCAAGGCTCACTGGTGCCCAAAGGGCCCTGACAGCTGCAGGCATCAGGCGAAAGCTCAGGCACAGTCCTGACCCCATGAAAATGAAAGAAAATGCTGCCATTGACTTCCATCACCATGGAAGGTCACAATCCACCCCATGTCTTCCTTTTCCAGGTCCTGTACATGCCCTTCAAATGCCCTTGGGTCACATAAGAAATAACTAGATAAAAGTGATAAAAGTTAACCAAAGCCAGGCAACACTCAAAGCACTGCAGAGTCCCAGCTGTTAAGGATATTAGCACTGTATCAACCACTACCAAAATAAAAAATTGCTGTTTTGTTTCTGGCCAGCACTGGAAGGTTTTGAAGCTTTTTTTCTAAGGCTAGCTGCCAACAGTGCCATGGGAGTGCTAACACACCACCATTTCATTTCAAGGCTAATATTGAAATATAGTACAAATCTGTATTTATACAGAGCTATAAAGGCCAAAGAAAAGATTCTTCTTGCTTTTGGCAAGTTTTGGATCAAGTAGCGTTATCAATCCTTTCCATGTGTGAGAGTGATGTTGCCCTCTGCTGGGAAACTCACAACCAGAGCAAAGCCCTCGCTCTTGAAAGTCTCAGAAGACTGAAGGAGAAGCAGCCCACGTTTTCTGGTGCTAGAATCTTTGCAAATACCGGGTGGTTTAGCTTCTTTGCCACACCCTGAGGAGGAAGCAGTAGACTGTTAGCATCTTTTTACAAGTGAAGAGACAGGAGATACAGGAAGGATGCAGTTTTAGTCCTCATGTCTTTGTAGAACACGGCCCGTCGACTTCCAGTGCAGAATCAGCCCCATCCAACTTTTCCAAGGTCATGTAAAAACTCTGTAGGAAAATTAAGAAAAAAATAAAATAAAATAAAATAAAA
>NW_010336055.1:0-1540 GCF_000700745.2 Antrostomus carolinensis
CTGCTGAACATGGTGACCCAGCTGCCTGGGTTCATCTCGTAATTTTCTGTCAGGAACCGGGGCTGGGATTTGCCTTTAAATCCCCAGGGGCTGATAAAATCAGCTGTGCCGGGGCCTCCCGCGCTGGCCCTGTGGGCTGCACCCAGCTGCTGCCCGCCCTGTCAGGCAGCCCAGGGGACGAGGGGCTCCCTCCCTGAGGCAGCTGCGCCCTCAAAGTGTGTGGAAAGTTTTAATACATCATTTTTGGAGCATGCTGAAGTATTTATGTCGCTCTCCCCACCCATAAGAACAAGTTTGCACAACACAAAGGTGGCAGCTGAGGGGGTGCTGGGGGCTGTGGGGCTGGGTGGGAGGTGAAGGTGGCCCCGGGCCCTGCCTGCTCATGGAGGCTGGCAGTGGGCTGAGGTGCCCCGATCCCTGCCTGGGCAGGGTGTCTCAGCAGGGGACAGCTTCAGGGGACAGGCTTCCATCATGAGGAGAAGGTGGATTTATTACTGTGACACTTACTGATATGCTTTTTGTGCCTTATCTCTGTTATGGGAGTTGTTCCATACTTACCTGGCATGTAAAATCCTCCCAGAGCTGATCTATAGGACCTAAAAATTGTTACCTGTCTAAATGTTGGGATAATTTACTAAGTTTTATGCAGGAACTCTTAAAATTCTTGTGGAGATCGCAAGGAAAAAACAGTTCCCTGGGGGCAGCATCGGTGTGACAGACCTGTGAGTGCAGATGATGCTGGAGACTTCCTCTTTCACATAGGATGTGGGGTTGATTCCTTATCTCCCTCCTCATTCACAACGGTGCTTTTGGATATGTTTCATTTTTGATGAGTGAAGTATTAGCACATAGCAAAACACTGTGCTAAAGATAGTTAATTGATTCTAATAAACAAAATTTTCCCTCTGAATTCTTCACCATGGCAGGTTACAGCATCTTTCACTGATGTTTCTGCTACTATTTTAAGCAGGTGCTATATCCTGTGCGCCACAGCTCGCAGGAGGTTTGCTCGTGGGTGGTAGTTTAGAATGAACCAGCTTCTTCCCTCGGTGAGGAAATCCAGATACAAAGCAGGCAACATTTTGCTTTGGATCAGGATTCACCCTGCAGTGTGTATCACAAAGAAGGTGTAGATGATGGGTGTAGGTCTGAGACTTCAGGCAAGTCAGTGGTATCTCTCTATAGATTGAAATTCCAGATCAGAAAAATGAGGATAATAATTGTTTAGATGGCAGATTTTGCAGTGCCTTGGCAGCACCTGGATCTTATTTGTGCTTTGATGTTCTGTTGTAATACAGTGATGAAATTCTGTTGATACAGGTGTGAAACTTGGTGTGCATAGCCTGAGGACAGAGGAAAACAAGGAATTAGCTCTGCTGAGGAGTCAGTGCAGTCCAGAAAAGCAGAAATCACCTGTGTGGTCTGCTGCCCCATTACCTGTTTGTAAACCTGCCAGGAGCCTGTGCCACCTGGTGGACACCAAAGAGGAGACACTGAGCTACGCTGGAGTGAAACAAATCATAGAATCATAGAATGGTTT
>NW_010336055.1:1680-4292 GCF_000700745.2 Antrostomus carolinensis
CCTCACAGTGAAGAACTTCTTCCTAATATCTCATCTAAACCTCCCCTCTTTCAGTTTAAACCCATTTCTCCTTGTTTTGTCATTAGTTGCCCTTATGAAAAGTCCTTCCCCAGCTTTCTTGTAGCCCCTTCAGGTACTGGAATGCTGCAATAAGGTCTCCCCGGATCCTTCTCTTCTCCAGGCTGAACAGCCCCAACTCTTTCAGCCTGTCTTCATAGGAGATGTTTGCTGAAAACACAAATACTGCCCTGGGTTCCCAGGTGTCCAACTCAGCCTGCCCTGATCCTTTGAGACAAGAGTGTAAAGAGCAGTGTGAGGGCTGAACCTCCCAGCTGGAGGGTGTAAATGGGATTGGAAACATGCTGGTATGAGCTTTGAAAAGTAGCAGTGTGGAGATGCTGGCCCCATATGCCGTCAGGATGAACCATTTTGTAGTAAAAATGAGTGTGCCTCTTGCCTGGCTGTACATGCAAGTCTGTGCTGCTACCAAAGTCCTCCAAGTACAGGAAGGGGCAGGAGTCTGACCAGAAATCCTGTGTTGTATGATTGGGTTTGAACCATCCTAGTTGCAGGGAAAAATTTTATTTGTTCCAGTTTCAATCATAACAGTGGCTGTTAGCTTTTACAGAATCTTGCTTTTCAATCAAAGGAAGTTAAAATTGACAGAGTATGTAGCTTGTTTGCCTTTTTGACCAGTACAGATTAAAATTTGCAAAAGCATTTGAACCAAGGAACCTGGGTCTTAGTCTTCTAGGTAACAAATTATAAGTTTGTTACACAAATTATAAAGTCTCTCTGAATGTTTAACTTTATTTTATTTTTAAACTGACTTTCCTTTAGCCTTCCTCAGTAAAATTTCAGCCTGAGGGACACAGACACTTGTGTATCTGAAGTGGTCACTAAAGGCCTGTCTCCATAAGTTTCGCTTAAATATATTTGTTTTCTGATTGTGACAGGATTAGTGTGAGCAAAGGAGAGAGGGAATCCTTCCTCCCAGGACAGCAGGCCTGGGAAGGGCTGAGCTGTAGAGGTCACTCTTCTCCCTCATTGCTTCCAAAAGTGGGAATCAGGATACTATTGATCTCATTTAGCTTTAGATATCTGCAAAAACAGGGTTTCTACATATGGACCTGTCCTCTAAGATTCCTCTTACAGTGATTGGAGAGAAACAGACTTTTGTAGGGTGTGAGTGATCTGATCAACTTTAGACTATTATCTTGAGAAGAAAAAAAGAAAAAAAAAAGCTTAGCATCTTTCTCTGCATTGGGCGTAAAGGCAAGTGAGGAGAGTGTCTGGATGAGTGCTACGGTGCTACCAGATTGATCTGTGTTCCTGCTGTGAGATTAGAGCTACGAGTGCCAGTCAGAAACAGCACAATACCTTTTGTGAGCAAGCTGTTGGAGATGCAAAGCCCCTCAGGTTGCCTCAGAACAGGAAAATAAACCCAGGACTCTTGGCGTTTGCGAGGCAGTACTTTGTTGCTCAAAGCCTCATCCAACCTGGCCGAGAACACTTCCAGGGAGGAGCAGCCACAGCTTCTCTGGCCAGCCTGGGACACTGTCTCACCACCCTCACACCAAACAATTTCTTCCTCACATCTCATCTCCATCTCCCTTCTTCCAGTTTCAAGCCATCACCCCTTGTTCTCTCACTCCCTGCCCTTGGCCAAAGTCCCTCCCCAGCCTTCCTGGAGCCCCTTCAGGTACTGGGAGGCCACTATAAGATCTCCCTGGAGCCTTCTCTTCTCCAGGCTGAACAGCCCCAACTCTCTCAGCCTGTCCTCACAGCAGAGCTGCTCCAGCCCTCGCATCATCCTGGTGGCCTCCTCTGGACTCGTTCTAGCAGGTCCATGTCTTTCTTGTGTTGGGGGCTCCAGAACTGGACACAGCACTCCAGGTGGGGCCTCACGAGAGCGGAGTAGAGGGGGAGAATCACCTCCCTCAAAATGGGAATCTGGTGCCCTCACATTCCTGTTCGTTCTGGGCTGGGTTCCCCAAAATGCTTCGTTCTTCATTGTGCAGTGTGATGTGGTGTGATGTGATGTGATGTGGTGGTTCAACCAGGAAACACCACAGAGAGAGGAGTGCCAGGGAGCTGTGCTAAAAGGGGAGCGAGGGTGTGAGGCATCTGCACCAGGACTTACTAACGAGCAACGGCCACTGCGTGTGGATGCAGTTCAAAGCAGAATGGAACTGAAAATTAATACTTCAGTCAGGCTTGAGAGACCAAACAATTTTAATTTTAACCATGCTGAGAATAAAATCTTTTGCTTCATTTTTTCCACTGGGAAATAATGCTCTGGGTTTGGTTGGTTTGGGTTTTTTGTTTTGGTTTGTTTTTTGTCTGGCAAGATACAAATTTTCCCTCAGAAAATGCTGATTTTGCAGGAACTGGTTTTTTTTATCTGTGAAGAAATGAGATTCTGACATAAACATCCTTACTTGTCTCTAGAAGTTCGAGCTAAAATGCTCCATCTTTTAAAGAGGATTGTTAGTTATGAAAAGAGATGGGAGTAAAAAGCATTTTTAAGGAAATGCATCGTGAACCCATCACATCAGGTTGGTGTTTTTCTAGCTGGTTGCCTACATTTCAGATTTTCAGAGATCAGGTAG